>NW_020537324.1:65858745-65890965 GCF_003426905.1 Ctenocephalides felis
ATCCGCACATACATACACACACATACATACATACATACACACACACACACACACACACACACACACACACATACATCCATTTTTTCTAAGGTATGCCAAAATGTTCAGAAACCTCTGAAACGTAAAGATATATAAAATTTTCATTTTCGATTTTTTTTGCGATTACTATAACTTGCCCTACGGGAAGTTAAAAATATTTATTATTATATTATTTAGTTTTTTGTTGTGATATAATTAGTTTGTTGTTCACAATATTATTGCTCAAAGTCAAATTGGACCTTTGTGCCTCGCCATACCTTTTGTCATTAGACAATCAGAAAAAGCATTTCTTTTATACTAATTTAAATTACAATATGTCTTATAATAAAACATTCAGTAATTAGAATTACTATTAATAGAGAACTACCCATTGGTAAGTTTTTTTAATTTATGAAAATGTGTATGATGGAAATAATAAAAAGCAATTGAGAATATAACGTTTTTAAGAATATAACTTTTCTCATAAAAATTGTAACTAGCTCTCTATTTACCAATGGCTTTCCATGTCTAATGTTATCTCGATATATGAATCGACAACCACAAGTCGGCAAGTAAACTCTCTAAATCAGCATCCCTATCATCTCAGACAAAATCGTAGGAGGTTGCTACGAACGTAGCCGGTAATAGAACGGTGTTCCGGTAACCGTAGCAGAATCATAAAGCAATGAAGACGTTTTATACCACATATTGTCAAACTAACTTAAATCTGCAATACTATGTATATGAAGGGGGTGGTCCTTAATATAGATGTTTTCAAATTTTCTTGCTTTCAAAATCTCAAATGCTTCCAAATTGATAAAAAAAACTTGGAAAAGTTTTTATTCTTAATATCAACTTTAAGATAGTCTGCATTCCAACAAAAATTTCATGGCTCTTTTTCCTGAGTAAATACTTATTTTATGAAATACATCAAATTTTTGTTGTGATTTTTTCTATTTATGATCAAAATAAGCAAATGCAATGTTATTCTCAAAATTTGATTCACTTGTAGCTAAGTTATAAAATTCTTAAAAAAAAACAAATAAAATTTTATCTATGTTATTTTTATTGGTTTATTTTATTTAATATTAAAAGCTTAAACTTTCAGAGCTTTTTTAACATTTGATATTTTTTTTAAGTTTTTGAGCAAATATTTGTAAGTATTTGAAAGTTTTGGAAACTTTTACTACAGGTATATGTTACATTACATTATATCCTTTAACAATTCTGGTTGAAATTCATAATTCATTTATTTCACCAAGAGCAAGAACATTCACGACATTTAGCATGAAACGTGAACGTTTTAAGGAAACTGCATTATTGAATAGTCGTTTGTAATCCCATCTGCATTAAATTTAATTTCAAGGATTTATTATAAGACTTAAATGGATTTAAAACATATTGAACTCGGTTGAACGATTTACTCTGGTCAAATAATTATTTGCAAAATATGTTTGGAATTTCAATGCTATAAAATAATATTTATCAAGGCTTGTATTTGGAATTATAGTTAATATAATTTATAAAACAATAAAAAAAAACTTTTAAAAAGTGATAGTACATGTAATTTTTTTTTTGATATTGTACTCATTAAAAAATATTCGAAATATTTAATATACAAATTATTATTAATTTATTTTTAAAATACATTATCGATCAGACACATTGAGCTAATTTTGTCTCATTAAAACTAATGTTTGATAAGGTTTTTTGAAAACTGTGATACTAATTATGGAGTTTAACCTAACATGGTGCTAATAATTAATTTTCAATATTGTCAATCTTTCAATAAAGAAATATAAATACATATTTAAACTGAGTATTCAGATATTTTAGTTTATATAAGCCTCTAAAAACTTTAAAACGTAATCAACTTTATAAGACAATAAGAAAGTTCTGCGTTGCGAAAAAGTGATAGCACTTAAAAATTGATTTTTAGATTTTTTTATAATCTTTAAAAATATTCAACATGTTCAAATATACTAAATATAATTACATATTAAAAATGCATTAAATATAATTACAAATGCAATAGTTTTTATCAATGGTGCTTACATTATCAATTGAGTAGGAAGAGCTCATTAAACTAAAAAAAACAAAACAAAATTGATTATACTAGTTTTTCTACAATTATTAAATTATATTCAAAAATACTAAATAGAACAAAATTATTTTTCAATTATATAAATATTTCCTAATGTGGTCTGATGCAAAATATTCAAATAAACTAAATATAAGTAAATTAATATAAAGATTATTATTGTAGCTTGATGTGTAGCTTGATTGTAGTATTGTGAAAAAATTAAATAATTATTTGAAAATTGTGATAGTAACTATAAAGATTAACAAAATTTAGTAAAAATTTAAATTTTATTAATAACGCAAAAAAATAATTGGAATTAATAATCATAGTTGATTATTTAATTTTTAAGTAAGATTATTTAAGTAAAATTGAGACAGAAACTATAACGTTTAACAAAATATATAAAAATTTTCAGAGATTTACAAAAATGTAAATTAATCGTTGAAATTAATAATTATAGTTCAGTATTTAATTTTGAGTAAAATTTATTAAAGTATAGTTATATTGAAATATTATATCCCAATTTTATACTGAAACTGTGATAAAAATTTTTATTAATTAGTATACAAAACTTTTATGGTATATTAAGTTATGTGAACACGAAAAACCTGTAAACAAAAGTAAAAACAAAAAAATAATCAAATATTATAACATTATATTTATTATAAATAGCATTTCAACATGAAACAGTAACAATTTAATTTTATAGTTTCAACAAATTATTGACAATTATAATTTATGTGAACACGAAAAACCTGTAAACAAAAAGTAAAACAAAAAAATTTCAAATATTATAATATTATATTTATTATAAATAGCATTTCAACATGAAACAGTAACAATTTAATTTTATAGTTTCAACAAATATTGACAATAAATTTCCATCTTTAATCTATAGGTAACAAAAATTGAATCATCAAATTCACAATAAATAATTTCTTATGTCATACAATCTTTATACACATTTACACAAACATTATAACAAAAAAATTCACACTAAATCAGTTTCATCGATCCTTTTCAGTAAGAATTTAGTTTGCTTTTCCAGTAGACAAATCTGTCGTAAATCTTCAAGCTGACACGACTGTAACTTGTTCTCAACCAATCCGAGCATATCGACCAATTCATCAATGTCACTACGTAATGGATACTTATTTTCGTCACCATAATGTTGATCATTTCCCATAATTGCGTCATTAGGCCTCACTTTGGGAATTCCTACAGAAGACTGCCTGCCAAATGTGAATCCTTTTGATTTAATAGAAATTTGGCCGATTGTAACATTCTTGTTGTTGGTTCCTAAAAATCTGTTCGCCACTTTCATGCCACCTGCTGCTAGTGATTTTAAAAATAGGCACTTTTTGATGTAGGAAATGTTTCTGCTGATTTTGCTGCCGGTGAATTTGATACCAAATGTTTGTCTACGATTGGTGTCCACGTTACGTTGGTTAGGCACAGGTTTTCTTGGTTCCAATTTTTTTACCCGACCAGAATCAACAACAGGTTTAGCACTCACTTCTTTTTTAACACCCAAACCATTTTTATGCATCACAATTTCTTTTCTTTTAAAAACTCTGTTACCAGTAACAGATTGAACTTCATTATTAACTGGAACTACTCTGTTACTATTATTTGTGCTCAAACACGAATGTTTTTTTTAATAAACTTCACTCCACTTTGAAGAAACTTTTTTTCTTCATCTCATTTTTTCTAATATTTGAAAACACATCATTTTCACTAACTTTGTTTTTGGTAATCTTGGTATAAGTTTTTCGCGTTTTTGCAACATACGGCGTGGTACTTTTAGCAGATGCGATATTTCCGAATTTTACTTTTTCGAAAAGTTCAGTTATTGTAGAATCCATCATTTTAAATTTGCAAAATGAAGAGCAGAGTAACACTTTCGGCAAATTATTTTCGAAAACTGTTAAGTGTCAGGATTGTTCCGGGTTTTTATAGGCGCGGTTCTGGTAAACAAATTACCTGCGGGGTGAGTCATGACATTGTTAATCGTGGAAGGGGTTGTTTATGAATTAATACATGTTATTAATGGAAAATAATTTTTGAATGATTTAATGTGATTTTATTTTTAGCATCTACCAAAAATATTCACCGATAATTTTTCCATTACCACAGATTTTCAAATATTTGGTTTTGTTCTGCGCATCTTTAGCATTCAAAAATATAAAAAATTAAAATCAAAGAAAAGTATATTATGAGTATATTATTGATTTGTATTTTAATTATATTCAAAAATTATATATAACATATTTTTTTATTTTTAAAGAAATCTCAGATAAATAATTACATAATTTATTTTATAATAACTATAAACCTGAAATTGAATTTATATAATTTTAACAGAAAACATTAAACATTGCAGATAAAAATTTTTGATCACAAGGTAAAAAAAATTCTGCATATTTAATGTGTGGAATATTTTTCGATTTTGTAAGGTTAAATATTTAAAGGTAAATTATTTCGAAAAATTCAGCAAATTTCATAAAAATTAACTAAAAAAATCCAATACCTTTAGTAATAATTTAAAATAAGAATTTCTATAAATTAAACAGAAAAATTAAACGTTGCTGAAGAAAATTTTTGATCAGAAGGTAAAAAAAATCTGCATATTTAATGTGTGGAATATTTTTCGATTTTGTTATGAAATCTGGGTAAATTATTTCGACAAAATTCAGCAAATTTCACAAAAATTAACTAACAAAAATCCCATACCTCTGGTAATAGTTTAAAATTGAATTTCTATAAATTTAACAGAAAAATTAAACACTGCTGAAGAAAATGTTTGATCACAAGGTAAAAAATTCTGCATATTTAATGTGTCGAATATTTTTCTGTTATAAAATAAATCTAAGTAAATTATTTCGAAAAAATTCAAAATATTTCACAAAATTAACTAAAAAAAAACCATTACCAAAGATTGTTTATGATCTCGTTAGGTAAAAAAAGTTCTATTTCTCTAATGATAAAAATTTGATATTAATTATATAAAAAATTATATAGATCATCATAATATTAATTCTCAATCTAAACTAATTATGTCAAATTTCATTAAATTGAAATTAAAATATTTTTTATTTACATATTTAAAAATATAAATTTCGGTTTTGTTTGTATTACACAATTATAAATGCATAAATCTAAGAAGTGCTATTAATTAATAGATGATTAAATGATTATACTGCACATAAGTTTATTACAAAATTCAAGTGTTAAATATTAATAATAATATTAAATATTATATTAGCTTTTTATATTATATTTAGCTTTGTTTAAAAGAGATAATTTTTAAATAGATGTTGATTGTTTTACATAAAACTTTTATAATATTTTTTTCGGAATTTAAAGATTACAAAATTTATCAATCAATATTGATTATGAAAATATTTATTTTTGCAAATATTTGTATCTTCTATGAGTCACGATAATCCCTTGTAAACTGAGCAAACAAACAAGTCATAAAATTGAAAAATACTGCATCAGATATAATAAAAGAAAGCTTCCAAAGATTTTCTGGCATATTTAACATACTATAAAATAATTTTGAACTTATTTTTACCTTTTCCTTTACTTCAATATATAGAAAATATATTTCTATACTTTTTAAATTGTTTTTATGAGATAACATTTCGTATTGCCAGAGAAACAAACATAAAATTTGAATTAAATTTTCTTAATAAACATTATACGATTTTATTAAAATTATAATTTTCAAATAATATCGGAGCAGAAAAACATAAAAGCTCAACAATTTATATTATAACTAAATTTGCCCAATTTTATTTTCATAGATTAATAATCAATTTTTTCAGATAAAGTTTTGAAATAGCCAAGCAATATTAATATCCACTTGTTACTAAAAGTATAGATTAAACATTTTTCCATGTGAAAAAGCTTTCCGAGCATTATTGCATATATTTCACGATTAAAAAAGATCAGCATTAAGCTGCTACTAAAAAATATATCAAAACAAGCATTTTAATTAGCTATCAGTATAAGTAATCATCGCATCAATTTATAGAATACCAAAAATTAGATTATTTTTTAAAAATTACCGTAGTATCTCTAAAAATAGATAAATTCGTTTGATACTTTAGCCAGTTTGATCTCAAGCAATAAAAATTACAGATTTTTACATGCTAGTATGATTTTAAACATCAAGCAAAAAAATATAGGTAAGTGAAAATTCTAATTCATTATTTTCAAAAATATATTATGAAGAATAGGTCTGAATGCCTTCATATAATATACCTTGGAGATTTTGATATCAAATTGTTCGTTATTTGATTTTTTTTTTGAGTTTATTGATCACAAATGTGATATCAAGTGAAAAATTGCCATTTGAGGGATAATAAATCAATAAATAAATATATTCAAAACATTTCTCAACTAGGTAGGACAAGTATTGAGCTTACTTCTATTCATCATTTATAAGTTAACAAGGCAAAAAAACGGTAACTTAAGTACAAAATGTTGTATTCAAAATGGATTTATAAATGAAATAATTTCTTATAGCCAAACAAGTAGAACAAGTACTGGATTGCATTCTAAAAGTTAACAATACAATTTCTGAATGTCTTCATATAATAATAGACAGATTTTAATTCATATAGAATTAAAAAAGTATCTCGTTTACTTAGGTATAAATGTAATTTTTCAAATAAAAGAAAGACATGTCTTTATAGCAAAATTGCACCTGAAACTAGAAGGGCAAGAGTTGACTTCCAAATCATTCAGTTAACAAAGCATTTGCTAATTGTCTTGATATATTAATATACAGATTATAATTGAAATATAACTATAAAAGTTGATTATGCAGGTACAAAATGTTACTTTCAAAATAATGAAAAAGATATTTGCTTATAGCAAAATAGCACTAAATATTAGAAAGAGCAGTACCTACTGAGTTGACTTCTGAATCGTTAAGTTAACAAAACAATTAATTAATATTTTTTATTATAATAGGTATATTATAAATCAAATACGACAAAAATTTGGTTACTTAGGTATAAAAATTATTCAAAACATATCAAATAAATATTTTCTCATAAAAAATTCCACTAGAGGCTAATAAGTACCTGGGTTGTCTTCTAAATGGTTAATTTAACAAAACCAATTAATAAATGCATCATCATAATAGACAGATCTTAATGTAAGTAAAATTTTAAAAATATCTAGTTTAGGTATTTTCGAAATAGGTAGAAAAATATTTCTTTATTCCAGAATTGCATTAGAAACTAGGAAGAACAAGTAACTTGTTGCCTTCTAAAGGTTAACAAATAAATTTCTATCTTATCTTCGTTTAATAACAGCAGATTGTAAATTTTTAGTATTTCGTTTCCTTTCGACAAAATAATTTTCAAAATATATGAAAGATATATTTTCTTATATCAAGTTTCTACTAGAAACTTGAAAGGACAAGTATAGAATTATTTTCTACTCGCTATTGATAAGTTAGCCAAGCAATTACTGAATATAATTCATAGACCTTCATATAATAATTAGATTAGATTAGAAGATAAAATGTTATTTTTGACATAGATAAAAGACATTTATTATTCAAAGCAAAATTACAATTATGTTTGAACAACCTCATTTAATTCACAGATATTGCTTCTATAAACAAAATAAAGCTCGCCATCTGGTCATCTCTTATTCTTTATACTTATCAGTCATAATAATTGCTAAAAAATTGTTTATTAAAAATATTCTAATTAATTCTCAAAAAATAAAAAACAGTAAAATAGCACTTACAAAAATAAAACCGAAATGAAACTAAACTGGAAAAGACAAGTACTGGGTTGCACTTTAATCGCCATCAATAAGTTAGCATAACAATTTCTGAATGTCTTCATATGATACTAGATAGATTATAAACCAAATTTAAAAAAAGAATTTAAAAAAAATATCCAGTTTACTTAGGTACAAACTTAGATTCATTTGAAATCATATTTTATATCAAGGTGTGGAAAATTTAATTTTGAAAAAAGTTTTTACCTTAAACAGAGACAGTTTAATTCATTATCTATTTATTATTATATCTTATTTTCAAAATAGATAAAAGAAAAATATTTCCTTCTTGCAAAATCCCATGAGTCATAATGATACCGTTATAAAGTGGGCAAAACAAGTAATAAACAAGAGGATACATCGCCAACAAACGCGAGGGAATGCACCAGGTAAACTATTACTCACATCAGCAGGTGCACTATGAGCTTTTCAGCAAATATTTTGGTGTTATGGAGCATGAAGTAATAAATTCCATGTTTTGCTCAGTTGAAACTTGAAGGGCTGAGTAATATATTAATTTGACTCCCAAACTATATGAGACATGCGGTCTGGGAGGAAAACAATTTTGATCAAAAGCAAACTATCATAAAGGAAGATAATTGTTAATGTAGAGTATGATATGATTCATAGATAAAATAACTACTTGGTTACATTTTTTTATGAGTGCAATTTGTCAGCCCTATTAGATTAATTCTAATAACAAAAAATCATCAAATATGGATGGATTAACCAGTGGGTTACCATCTAAAAAATACAAAGAAAGGAAAAGTTTCAGCTTTAGTTTTTATTTAAATGCTAATATACACAAATTGTAAATTTGTCAATAACAAAACATAACAAATTAAATTTTATCTATCTATTCTATCAATAATTTAATATATTAACAATTTAATAAAATTTATTTGGCTAGTTGGTATTGAATAATAACTATATATGAAAAGTGAATTTAACTTCTAATTTTGGTATATAATCTATTTTATCAATATTATATTATATCAACAATTTATTAAAATTTATTTGGCTAGTTGGTAATAATAATAACTATTATATATAATAAGTGATTTTTTCTTCTAATTTTGGTATATAATCTATATTTACTAACTAGTATTAAAGCTGTTATTACATGTTAAATTTTTAATTAAAGTACATATATAAAAATTAGGTTCAATCACAGACTATTAAAATTTATGCTTAAAAATTTCAAATAAGTTGGATATGACATAAAAATAAATTATTTACTATCCTTTTAAAGTTTTAATTAACAAAATCAAAAAAAATGCTTTAATACTGGTTATTACAATTAATATATAAATTATCCATATACATATTAATTTAATTTGCAATTAAAATTGTAAATTTGTTAATGTTGATCAGTTTGAAAATTAATGAGTTTTCAAAATTAGTTTTTTATACCAGCGTTAAGCATCTGCGATATGTAGTTAAAACTTTTGTTCTATGATATCAAAAGGCAGCACGATTTTAATAAAAATTACTAAGTTAAATTCAGAAACTTTTAGTCAACATAGCTGAAACATATTAAAATTATAAGTTAATAAAAAATGTTCGAGCTTTCATTTATTTTTATTTTAAACTTTGTAAAATACAAAATTATAGCTAACGAACCATTGAACTTTTTCGCAGAATTGTCTATTGGAATTAACAAATGTTTTTCAATTCGTGGAACTCACAATGGCATAAATTGCATGCAGAACATTTCAGGAATAATTGCTGAAATAATTCTGTTATCACGGCAATAGTCACGCAAACGCATTTTTATTGATGATGTATAAAACGCATAGAACGTATTTTGTTTAAAAAATTCAATTGCAAATCAAAACTTTTGTGCATATTCTAAAGCATCAATTTTTAAATCGATAATTATTTATTGGTTTTAGTATATGAAACATGTTATTCAAATTTTATTCATGGGTAAAGCTTTATGGATCGTCAATGAAGAGCTTTAAGGGTTCATAAATATTTTACTCGCCTTAAAATAAAATCGAAATACAGTCAATTATATTGAACATCGTTTCATTGATGTTATCTTTAGAAGACATCAGGGATGCAAAACATTGATACAGATCATAGAAATATACTTCTTTTTAGAATAATCAATACATAAAAAAGAGTGCGCGAAAGGTTCACAGGCGGTTGAAGTAAAACTTATTTGCTACTGTACAGATGGCATTTAAGTAAAAATAGATACATCATATAACAATTTTGAATAATGTTAATTAGTATTATGATAACACTCGTGATATACACATTTATTAGTGTCAACCATTATACACATTTATATAATGATAAATTATAAATTATATATTTTATAATAGCATTAAAAATATGTATAATAATAAAAAGTATAGTATTAAAAACATTAATGTAATTAAAGTCATACTTCAATTATGACATGATCGGTTTGTCATTGTAATTAGCATTTAGCAATGAACCTTTATTTGAGAAATTAAGTATGTAATTGCTGATTAATAAATTTTATAGTCGTTCACACAGTGGATTATGCTAAACAACGCCTAAACAAATATTGTTTTTGCAACTTCACTCATCATGTAATTGCGTTTGAAGAACTTCATGTAATTAAAATTAACATACATTCCTTGACTGCCTGTATTTTGTTTACTTTTTTGCTGGCGATATAATCTTATTTTTTGAATAGCTGCAATATCTGTCTTCAAAAATTTTCAAAAATCTGTTCAAAAAAAAGTTTGAATCTTTTTTTACAAATTTTAATTTTTGTTACGGGAAGATCTAGCAATTTGCCTTCAGGCACGATGCCATGCACCACTAGTTTATTTATCACTTGACTCTACTTCATTCTATAATTAATTTTCGATCCATAATAATTTCCCGATGGTTTTTCTCGCCTGATTTGAACTTAATGTACTTGAGCTTTCGTATGGAAGCAATGAGCCACCTATACAATAAATGATCTGCTGTACCTGAATTAAAGCTCGGGTTATATAAATGAGGCTCATTAGAGCCATTGGAATCCTACGGTTTAGCCAAGCACTACAAATTAATACCGATCGCTTTTTGTAATGCTCTCGAAAATTAATTAGGTTTTTATAGAACATTATGTTATATGGAAAATGGGAGATAATTCTGGAAACTATATGTCTAGGAAAATATTTATATTAATATAAAGTTTTGATAGCTATCGGAAAGTAGATTAGAAGAACTACGGTTGATTGCAATGATAGTATATAAAAATATAAAATCAGTTTCTGCAAATAGTTTAAGGCCAATCATTTTTTTTCATAAAGAATGGTCAATTGATCTGTAGTAATAGTATAAAAAAGTAATGTGTTCAGAGAACATGGTTTTGAATTCTTTAAGATTGTTAGAACTATAAATATGTTGGTTATTGGAAATTTTCCCCAACATAACAACGATCACAATCATTACAATCCAATTTGCGACTTCGAAAATTTTGTTGCAAACCTGTAAATATACATCTTCGTTTTTTTATATGTAAAAACAAATGCAAAATAGTAAAAAAATATTAGTGTTTTAATTTATATAATGAGACCAATAAATTATATTGTTGAATTTTCAGGAGTAGTTCAGTGATTTTTTCCTAAAAATCAATTTATATATATTTATATATATACATATATATATATACATATATATATATATATATATATATGTGTGTGTGTGTGTGTGTGTCTATGATCGCAACGTTTTATAAAGTTCAGTATAATATACGAGTTTAATATCACAGTCCATTATGGAATGTTCGTAGAACAACGCAGCAAAAATCACGTCCATACCATATAAACGAGTTCAACTTTATATATGAACAGTATATTTTGTGTACATTGAACTTATTATACAGTTTCATATATTGAAGATAAGAGTTTTAGAAAATTGTCCATTTATATAATAAAAATATATCATGTATATATTTATATTACACTTGAAGGTTGAAGACAAAATGGCCTGCGGACCTAATGTAATAATTTAGTATGTCGATGTTTGGAACGACAGCTTCTACAGAAAATTAATTCAGTTGTAATGTGTGATAAGATGTATAACAATTACTTATTAAATACATTTAATTGTGATCATTATATAATAGTTAAAAATTAATAATAATATTTTGGTACGTTTTGACGATAAATATGCTATCTTTTTAACAACTAAAAGTTAATCAACAATAAAAAATAATAATATTCTTTAGTTTTCTAATTGTTCATTGTTTTTCATATTTTGTCTTCCACAATTGAGTACAATTTTCTGTTTACTTGTATTAAGTTTTGTTTATTTCTAAAATGAAAGACACTATCTAACAAGAAAGTTAGTTGCTTCATTATCCTAAAATATCAATGAAAACACTATACTTGTAACTTATTTTGCTAAACTTTAATTAAATTTTGTAACTTTCAAACTGCTCCTCATAGGTTCAATATATTTTAAGGGGTTTGTTTTGACTATCAACTCTATTATCATGTAAAGTTCCATCAAAATGGGCGAGAGACATCTAGAACTGTCCTAGTTAGGATTGAAGTACAGGCGGGGCACAGATGTCCAATTTGACTTTGAATAATTTTACAGGTAAAACCAAATGAAATGCATTACAGCACATAACACATTACACCAAACAAATAACATTCGTACTATGTTCAGTAAAATTCCTAATTAATTCATTATTATAGAAATGTGTTTTTTCATTATTTTTCTAAAATATTGCCATCTATCCCTTTTTACCCCATAGGCGTGCAAAATAAAGTTAAGTGTAGGTAGATTTTTTATAAATATAACATCGTATATAACCTTGATCTGGTACTTTTGTCAGTAATATTCGTTGGCGTAGTTGGAACAACTATTAATTTATTTCTATTAAAATTGCTTTTCTGAACTGAGTTTACATTTTTATTTACTGTTTTTCATTTTTTACACCTTTGCCAGGGTAGAGGTACAGTTGGTCCTTTTTAACCTACCCATACGTAAGCTTTTATGAAGGTTATATAAACAAATCTGTTGAATCTAACTGAAAATTAACAATACATCTTATAAAACAATTAAATAACGTATACTTAAAAATTATATTAAAGTATCGAAAACAACAGCGCTCACAATCAAAAAAACTAACAACAGAAGAAAAAAGACTTTTGTTACAGGTTTTTGAACATGGTCGTTTATCTCCTGATAGCAAAGTTGCTTGATTTAAAGCGATGGTTACAATTTAAAAATTAAAAAAAAAAAAAATTTAAAAAGTTTTAAAAAATTTGATTTCTACTTTCAAATATTTTTGTAAAAAAAATCCTAACTTTTTTCATTTTTGAGATGTTGTTGGTGGACCTTTTTACTCGCAACCTTCAAGCTTCCTTTTACTCTATATGTGTGAAAATATATAGTTAATGTATGGTTGGGGTAAAACGGACCATCTAAAACATTTACACTGGCACAATGTAAGTAAACAATAAACTGGACGATATTTGTCCGGTTATCAGGTTAAAAATAATTATTGAATTGGGAGTTGTAGGAGGAAAGTTAATATTGAGGATTTATTTATTTTCCACACTTGCATTTGAAAAAAATTAAAAATTAATTTAATACATTATAAAAATTTGTGTTACTGTTGGACAACCATTAATAACATTATTATTTTCATGCAAAACTAAGCTTTTTTTAAACTCAGGAAAACTCGATCGAAACGGACCACCTGAACGTTTACACGAAGGCAAGATGTAGGTAAACAATAAAAAAATAGTAAATAAAAAAGGATAATGAGTTAAAAAAGACAACTTTACAAGATATAAATAAAGTTAATAGTTATTCCAACTCTAATAATTTTTCAGGCAAAGTTCCATACAAAAAAACTTATAAGGAGTGTGATATTTGTGAAAAATGTGTCCATAAAATATGTATTTCAAACGGAAGTTGTATTTATCTTATTTAGCTTTTCCTTGTTTTCTTCTCATATTATTATTATTATTATTATTTATTAGTATTATTATTAATATTTTTTTTCTTTTGATTCCTCTCGTTTCTGTTACAATAGATTAAATTGTATCTTGATTGCTATTTTAATAAATTAATTTAAAAAAATCTTATTTATAATAATGGTATTTGAAGAAACAATGCCAAATTAAAAATAAAGTCAAATTGGACCTTTATGCCATGTCCTACCCTATATTATTGTAAAGCAATCGGAGTATTTTTGTACCCCGAAATGAATTATGCAAATTCCTCGTCGTTGCCTTTGTTAATGCACTTCGATATCTTCATTTAAATTTTTTTTAAGAACTTTCTTCCACCCAAAGCTAAACAATAAATATGTAAATTTACATCTAAAATGTATTTTCAAATTCTTTCATTACACAATAGCTGTGTCTTTTCCTCATTGTGCTCTAGGGGGGCGCAAATTCGTTGAGCTCCGCAAATATTCCTATTATCGCGCAAACAGACTAAAACAACAAAATATAAAGGCGTTTGACTCCGACAACCGCATGACGGAGCATTGTTTGTGATTGGGAGCCGAGTTGAATCAACTTCCTTCTTATTTGCTTTTGCATAAACTAGATCGTGACAGAGGAGACTTTATCCAGGATAATGAACGTCTGAGCCGACGAATTATATAGAATTATCTTATAAACGGAATATTAGATTTTGATAATTCTTTGATTGTTCGCGACATCACGCGTGAAGAAGAAAGGCTTGCTTTAGATTATGATAGAACGATGTGGGGGTAAATTAAAAGTACACCAGAAATAGATTCTTTTTAAAGAATTCCAAGTCCACATTCCCACATTTTCCAATAAAAATCCATATAACTATCTTCCTGTTTTCATTCTTTTTCAATATAAGACTATGTTATCACACACTATTGATCTTCAGCAGAAGTTTGTTTTTGCCAGAAAATCCGATTTGCAAACTTTTAACTTCCTGTAGGGCAAATTATAGTAATCAAGAAAAAATTGAAAATAAAAATGTTATATATCTTTACTTTTCAAAAGTTTCTGAACATTTTGCCGTACCTTAGAAAAAATTGATGTATATGTGTGTGTGTGCGTGTGTGTGTGCTGATACAAATTTTCGTCGACGATTTCGGGAATACCGATCAACCGATTTGAATAATTAAAAAAACATTCGATTCGTATTGATAAGGAAACGTGCTGATTAGTTTTTGGCGAAGGCAGGTCTAGCCGTTCCGAAGATACGGGACAATAAGGCCAAAAACGGTAACTCAGCTTTTAAGAGAACGGAGCGTCCGATTTTAATAATTCAAAAAACATTTTACTTACGAGATGAAAAACTGATTGAATTTTTTGGAAGGCAGGTCCAGCGGTTATAGACTCTCAATAAAAATAAGTTAAAAAAATGTCATTTGGTGGTCAAAAATGTTTATTGGACATATGTACATCAAATTACCAGATATTTTATAGAGATTCTAATAATGTGTACACATTTTGTATAAATTTGTTTGGGTTTTGTACCAAGATTCTTAATTCAGGTGTTTCAAATCGTTCTGAATGGTATGAGACCAAATTTGGAAAAAGTATGAGAGCAGATTTGAGACCTTTCGGCGATGTTTTCCCAATAACGGCTAAACCGATTTCAAAAATTTTAAAGCCATTTGATTCAACTACGTAAGAACTAGCGTTTAATTATCAGGTAACAAAAAATTGTAAAATTTTTGTTCCACATTTCAGGCCACAATCCTGAATGTATTTTATTACTGTTCGAAAAATATTAGTTGAAATCTTGCTGAATAGTTTTTTTAAAATTTTAATAAAAAATAAAACCCGTAATAAAATAAATTAAGCTTTTTTACTACTTTGGGAATTTGTAATGAAAATTGAGTGAAACATCATAAAAAGACAAAATTTGTTCAGTTATCAGGTTAAAAAAGATTATTGAAATTGGAAAATGTTGTAGTAAGAGAAAATTGAGGGTTGATCCAATGCAATGAAAAATTAGTATTGCAGTTGGACAAACTTCGATGAAATTATTTTTCATGCAAAACTAAGCTTTTTTTATAATCTCAGGAAAACTCGATCGAAATTTATTCAATATCGTTCATTAACAGAAATCGAGATGAAAAATGATGTGAATACCATTATAATTCCTACAAAATACGCGTTTATACTAAGATGGTGAAAATTTAGGTTATATGTATTTTTATATACGCATCATCTTAAAATGAAAATTGACCCAAAAAAAATCGGGGTAACCAACCCTTACCACTTGGTTTCAATCATATGGGAAAACCTATCCTGGATATATCTAACAGTTTTTCAAATAGATATATCTAACAGTTTTCCAAATTTTCACGGTGATCGGACGTACGATTTATGAATTCATAGTATATGTAATACGCACATACATTCATTATAATATATATAAATAAAATATAAGTTATATAAGATTATTAAATATTTTGAATTAAGATAAGATCTGATAAAATGCAACAACCTAACTAATGCACTTTTTTTCATTTTACAGGAACGAAATACCGGGTACCAATTGATGAGATAAAATAACATAAGGTAAGATAAAATATTATGTTCTAAATATAATATATATATATATATATATATATATGTTAGGGTGGTCCTTAATATGGATATTTCGAAATTCCTTGCTCCCAAGCGCTCAAATGATTCCAAATTAATAAAAAGCAATTCTCAAAAGTGAAAATTCGTGTCATTTTTTATTAAAAATTTGACGCTCTGCAAAATTTTTAAAAATTATTTCATGTTATTACCTATCGTTTAATTCTAGACTTTTAAATGAGTTTTTAGTTTACCATATTATTGAAACATGGACTTAGATATACAGTTTTATATTAGAAGATTAAGTTAAAGTTAATTGAAGTTTTTCTTATAATTTTTCATTTGTAACGTTATTAAGGACAGTCTTTGCCTTTTATTTAATTCAAAAAAAAGAAAATGACATTTAATTTCTAACAGACTGTCATTTCATTATTTTCTTGACTAATAAAGAATATGAAATATACACATTCATGCCATCATATGAACAACCATATACATTTTAAAATTAAAATTAGCTCACGGTTTTGCTACCCTTTGTAATATTATTTCATGTGAAAATGAATGTTATATAAAAGTTTCTCGGACCTGCTGGCTTCCTTTTAAAAGCTAGTTAAAAAATGCTAATCTAGATCTCTCATTCGTATTCGTATGCATGCTGAAAAAAGTAATAAGTGAAAAAAATAAAATGTAGAGTATGCCATTACGTTGGCAAAAAGCGCATTAAGTAATATTATAGGAATATAATAAGCAATTAAGTCATACTGAATATTCAGAAAAAATTGGAGCAAATATATTTATTATGACTATTTTATGCAGTACTTACTATACTTAACCACTTTCGCTATGACACATTGTGATTGAAAACAAAGAGTGACATTCATAAAAGTTTATTTTTGCAGTATTTGTGGATACACACATTTTTTTTGTTTTTCTACTGACCGCGTAGGTATAAGAACAAGTAACATTCATTTGTTAGTATTGAACTCGAAACGAACGAAATCAGAAGAATGACCTTGAGATTTATTGATCATGATTGCAAATACCAATCAAAATTAAAATGCTATATCCGTCGGAATTATGGGTATTCGAAAAATGATCACATCTTCACCATTCAAAGGCTCAAATAAAATAATTGCTTTCACTACGTATCTGTCGAAATTATGGGTATTAGAGGAATGAGGTCATCTTCACTTTTCAAAAACTCATATAAATTATTTCTTTCACTACGTATTCTATTAATTTCTTAGCCAAAATTTTTAAGATGATAATTAGCACACCTATTTTAAATTTTAATGTGAGTGATGGCATTCCTGATTTATCAAGTGATTTTAAAAATACCTTTGGATTATTTATTATTCCATCTGCTTTCTAATGGTGCCTATCGTCTTTTATTTAAATTTATCATTTTAAATCCAGTATTGACATACATATTTTTGTTTTTCATAGATTTTAGAAATTGACAAAATTCTAATTTATATATATATATATATGTATATATATATATATATATATATATATATATATCGCATACGATATTACCATGTGAATTGTATTGCAATTCCAATTTAATCACTTCCAAATGACCCTTAAATTCAATTTGAAAGTTAATTGAACATTCAGAGACCTCAGTCGTCTATTACGTCGTGTAGATACAGATTTTCAAAACAAACTTTATCTGCGTAATGCAAACATTAATAAACATTAATGTAATTGCTGAAGTTTCTAGATCGCAACTCGCAAAATATCAACCTTGGTAATCGAATCATTACTATAATGGGCAATTGTTGTAGCAAAGTTAGAAAATGGAACAATTGGTTTGGAGTGGATATTGAAAGGAAAATATAACTAGAAATCTCTGAATTTGTACATTTTTTCATATATTTTAACTCCAGAATTTTATTGAGTATATGAATGCTTATAGAAATCTTAATTGAATTAAATACAAACAGGCAAACTCATACGCAAAATATTTTTTGAAGTTGGATACTTCATCAAATGTTGGAGATGTTATTTATTTATTTTCTAAAATATTTTTAAAGTAAAATTTCTTTAGGCGCGACTAGGGAGTAAATCTGTACAAATGCAACGGAAATTGCGTTACGCCTGAACTGTTCGTCATGCGCTCTCGATGAGATCATTTCTATACGGGTCGATTGTGATTAGTCGTCGTGTAGAGTGAATAGAGATTTTTCGTTGTATGCGTACCGGCGTACACCAATGAGAAGATCGGAATGTCATTAAATTTTAAGGATGCATCGTAGTACAAATCTTGATTTAATAAAGAAAATGCCTGAATCAGAAGAATATTTTACCCTGTCCCTCGTAAATAATTATAATGAAAATAATAAAGCAAATGAAACATTTGCGCCGTGTACAAAACGTAAATTTATTGAAATAATTTTTATATTATTAGTAGTTTCTATAATTTTTTGAAATTATCAAAAAGAAAAATACTTTTATAGTCAGGACAGATATTACAGCTGCTCAAAAAATGAGATTACATCGGCAGCGAAAAAGTAAAAAAATACAAGCAGCCAAAAATGTAGGTTAATTTTAATTACATGAAGTTCTTCAAATACAATTACGGGATGAGTGAAATTGTGAATATTTCTTTAGGCGTTGTTTAACATAATCCACTGTGTGAACGAATATTATAGAATTTATTAATCAGCAATCACTTCATTTCTCTAATGAAGGTTCATTTCTAAATGCTAATTACAATGACAAATCGATCATGTTGTATTTGAAGTATGACATTAATTACATTATTGTTTTCAAATATTATAAATATTTTTAATGCTATTTTAAATAGTTAAATTATAATTTATTATTACATAAATATGTATAATGGTAGACATTAATAAATATGTCCTTCACGAGGGTTACCATATTACTAATAAACATATTTCAATATTGTTATAAGATGTATTTATTTTTAACTTAAATGCCATCTTGTACATTTAGAAACAGTTTTATTAAAACCTATTCTTCAATAATAGTATAAAAGTTCAAAATCTCGGCGGATTCTCAATCGATATATAACCCTAAGGGCAACGGAGCGTTGGGTCGTAGTTTCCGGAACCTTAATCAATTGCTTAATTGAGCACAAACAACCTCAACTGATAAGTGAAGCAAGGGTAAATAAAAGGTATCTAATGCAATTATGGCTTTTCCTGAATTATTTCATTTATTTTATTAGGATAATCTAATATTATAGGCCGGTATAATCATCTGGAAAATGTATCTCGTAGTGTTGCGCATGATGAATTTAGTATCATGTCGGTATTAAGTTTGTCTGTGGCTCCGTAGTAAGGGTTTTGATCTTGCAAACACGGGTTCAAGGTCTTACTCATAATCAGGCATTATTGATATCAGTTTTTACTTAAAAATAAACTTAATTTAAAATTTGCGTACAACAGTGATATTTTTGACTTTTCAAAAAGCCAGTTATATTGTCACCAAAAAATTCTATTCAATTTTATAATAGTTTATAACGATCAACTAATTTTAAATTGTTTGAAATTAAAATTGGAAAATAAATGTGTATGTGATTTCGAATTATGTTTTTCATACACGATTTTTCGTAAACGGTCACGTCGATTTCAAAAATGTTAAATTTATTTTGTAAAACTCAATTATAACTTTCGTTGATTTGTTTTGCATGATGTTAGGTTTGTTGTAGATAAGTTTTTGTGTGGCTGGTAGTTAAATTTGCTTGTCGATAGTTTTGCCATGTTTTTCACTTTCCATAGGAATTTGAGTAACTCAAAAAATATTTGATTCTTATTAATGGTTGAACGTGTTTTATTAGTTTTCAGCAAAGGCAGGTTCAGCCGTTTTGAAGGGCAAAAAGAGCCAAAAATGGTAATTTAGTTTTTGAGATAACGGAGCGTCCGATTCGAATGATTCAAAAGACATTTCGAGATTCAATAAAAAAAGGTTCCAGAAATCCAATAAAAAAAGGAAAAAAGCCATTTGGCTGTTAAAAATGATCAGTAGACATATGCCCATCAAATTATATAGTTTTGCCATATTTGCTTTTATCAACCGATGTGTGGCTTATCTATATTTGATATATTTTTATTATTATAAATTTTCTTAAACTGATGATATAATTTGATGCAGCAATGCCGGCAAAGGGATATTTTCACTTGAAAACATATTTTAGGTCTATATTTTACTACTGCTTGACATCAAGCTGTTTGCAATGAGTATGTTGAATCTGAATTTGAATCCTTGTGATTTTAAAGCCAAAGCTCTTATTACTGAAGCTTTGAAAATTTTAAAATTACTCTTCAGTCATTAGAAATTGCAGTCACATTTTTTATTAAGGATCATTCAATCTGTTTAGCCTGTTACAAAATTTTTGTTATAGTTTTCCTGATTCAAGATTCATCCGATGTCAGAGTATATTTTATAATATATTAATCAAAGTACCTATAAAAATCATCATATGCCTAATTACTGACCAAAGTATCAAAAAATTGATACTTTGACTTTACCTTCAGTGACCTTTCTGATGAAACCCTTTCTGCATACAGGTGACTGCTTTTCAAGGAAAATATTGATTAGAATTAAGACAATTATTAAATGTGGTTCTTAATATAGAAGATAAAATATCTCATGCGTATAATTTTAAAATTTGGTGAATGTCACTGATCAAAAGTAAGTAGAGATTACTCAGATATATTTATACGCTATAAATAAAATTATATAAGTATAAAAGGCAAATAAATAGTTATTCTGTTTGGCAAATAAATAGTTATTCTGTTTGGCAAATAAATAGTTATTCTAAGAAAAGATAAAGTGGACTGACAAAGTAATAAATGAAGAAGTCCTAAGAAGAGTGGGCTAAGAAAGAACTCTATTAAGCACGATTCTGAAAAGAAAAGGAAACTGTATCGGACTCATTCAAAAAAGTGCCTTCTGCATGGCGTCGTCAAAGTCAGAATATAAGGAAAGGATTGGGAAGAAAAAGAATGCAGACGATTGACGACTTACGCGAGAAGAGGGAACTGAAAGCCAATGCACGAGATCAGGAAAATCCTTTTAAAACGGAAAATGTCCTGTTTGCCTCGTGACCGTCTCATTTTATCCCGTCTATAAGGTAATAAGGACCAGATGACAAATTTTTGAAAAACAGCAAAAAAATACATTTCTACAATTTACAATTTACCCGGTCTGTCGGGTAAAGAGGACTAGGTTACAAATTTTTGAAAAACAGCAAAAAAATTACACATTTCTGGAATGAAGATTTAACTGCGAGTTTTACTGAACATAGTTAGATAGTTGTTTGTTTGATATGTGTTATTTAGTGTGGTATAATTAGTTTGGTTTTCACAATATAATTGCTCAAAGTCAAACTGGACCTTTGATTCCGCTCTATCTTTATATAGGTCAATTTTATAAACATTTATTTATTTAATAGAATTAAATAAATTAAATTTATAACTATTTGGCCTTATTACTTACTATGCAGTAGTTTTTATTACAAATTTTATCTCGTGCAAAGTTCACAACCTCATTTGCAGAATAAAAGCATTATGCAATTTTTTGTCCAGACATGAGTTTCGCATGCGGAGACATAATATATTATGCAAATGAAAGCTGGATGTTCAGTGCATTTTCTAAAACGTGATTTCGCTCAGTCTGATGTATTTTTGCACGAAGTTAAAATATGTGAACGCTTTTCCTGGCTTAAGTCTGCTCGTACAATGTAGCTCGTTTGTGGTACATCTTGTAATGTTGTGAATCCGGTATATAGGGACATTTTTGCATATTTTTAGAATTCAGTATCAAACACTGAAACGAAATCCTATTGTTACTGTTTCTTTCTGCACATCCGTAAATAAGTTTAAATTTGCAGAATATTTTTGTATAATATAAAAAAAAGAGAAATACGTGATTTTCAACGGAATCTGCCTGAATTTAATTAATTAGCTATTAGAATTCTTTGATATACAATAAGCTGTTGAGATAAATTATCTTTATAACGATATTTTTTCTGAAGATAAAGGCTACCCATTGGTTGCTTTGATTGATCTATAATTTTACTACTGATTTGATACACCTTAATAAACCCAATCCTTAAGGTTGCAAGACCAAGGCTCTACAATTCCTAAACTCATCATTTCATTTATTTTCATAATAATCTCTATTTTCAGAAACTAATTTTTATTGTATCGTCACAAATTATTGCACAGATCAAGTAAATTAAAATTAAAATGTTCATTTCAATAGTATGAAAATTAATACCTACTTATAATATAGTTAAATTTATTACTTCAAGTATTCCGTTTATATGTCATATCAAAAATTAATTCCATTATATATTTAAAAGTATCAAAATCCATTCAATATATAAACAATGCTTCTGAACACAACTAATTCCGCTTTACAACAATCAATAATTATATAATAGACATAAATAGTTATGTACCTTCAACAGCTTTTTTTAAATATGATATATTCTATGGTAAAAAAACAATTTAATCATATTAATTTTTATATTGTAGTTCTTCTGTGTAATTTCAACAATGAATTTTAATTAAAAATCAGTTTTTCAACGAGTTTCTCATCAAATTAATGCAATCAAAGTTCTTTGAAGAAAGTTTCTTGAAGTCAATAAGAACAAGCAATTTAATTAATATAGGAATATTCGATGTGGCTATATTTTAGCTTTTGGCGTATAAATGATACATTTTATTAAGAAACTTTTTTATTTTTAATACTGTTGGCAATTTTATTTAAAGAATAAAAGTGATCTATCTCTTGATTAATGCGCAAATCAATTTTTTATTTTATTTTTAAGAAACTAATATTCTTAAATTTGATTAAAAACTTAAAAAATACTATTAATAATTATTTAGTAACGGTGTTGACTCGTTCTGAATATTTTTTTATATTTTATTATTAGTAGCATAGTATTATTCAAAACTATATATACGGTAACTACTAACAGATTCTTTCTTCATAACTATCATCATTTTTTTTTACTTAAATTTAATTAAAAGGAATTTATATTAATGATAATAACATTGTCACTATTAACTAATCTTCAAAAACAAATTGATTAAATATAAAATAATTATTTCATATCATATATAAAATATATAAACTTATTTTTAAATTCATATATTGATTAATTTTAACTGTGATACCCTATTTTACTAAACATTAATAATTTTTATAATTAAACTACTTCTCATAGGGCTATAATATTTTCTGAGATTTGTTTTGACTATCAACTCTATCACAGTAAAAATTTTCATCACCGTTCCAGAAAAATAAATCTAAGGTTCTTCTGGTAAGTTGCATTTCAACTTCATGATGGTAAAACTTTTTTTTTGACAATTTTTCAAAGTATAGCAAATTTTGAACAATAAGTAAAAATTAATAATAAGTACATATAGCCCTTATACTATTCTAATGTAATGTCCAAATAGTTGGTGTGATGTCTATTATCCACGACTCAATCTGGGTAGTTTACGCATCTACTAACCGTGCACTGGCTAAATGGGTTGGTTAATGGGTAACCATGGGATAACACGTTTAGACAAAGATATTCTAAGCCCTCATCACTAATTTCGAATTCTAGGAAGATGAGGATTATAGACGGATAGCTGATGAAAGAACTTACAGATTAGATAGAATTTTTTTGTGTCTCTAAATAGCAATCACTACTTAAGAGTCCTTTTCAATTAAATACATTTTTTATGGAGGTGATTTAATGGCTTATCTATAAACCGTATTATAATGTCTCTATAAATTTTGAATTTCGGTCTCCTCGAAAATTAGTGGTTACAGATATAGGTTTGAATCCGTAGTCCCTAGTACGATACCCGCCTCTGGCAACCTGATGTCTATCAGTAATGTCATTGATTGGAAATAAAGATAGCAATATGTTTCCAAGTAAAAATGGTCGTAACCTAGTATTGTATAGCTGCATCAAGGCGAACAAAATTACTATTACAGAAATTGTTATATTAAAATTTATCACTTGGTGATAGAACAACTCTTTAAGTTCCCATTAATAAATCATTATAGAAGATTTCTTATAGAAGTTTATAGGACACTGATGTTTGATCCCCGTTCAAATAATATAAATAAAAATGTTAAGATTTTTTTAATACCAGCTCGTTGACTATTAACCCCGTTTGGAAAAAGATCAATGTTATCTGAGCACCCTGATAAGAACCCGTGTCGCCTATAATGTGATTCTTCATGCCTTTGGCCCAATAACCAATTTCGTAGTTCTTTCGTGTACTTGTTTCTTCTAAATAATAAAGTAGTTGTTCGAAATGATTTAGAGAGTAAGAAAAAAATCTTTACTTTGGGAGGAAATGATCGTCGGATTTTACTTCAGTAGAAACTCAATATTAAAATGTTATGAAATGTTAATGAGAAGTTTGGAAACCCATAAGGTAGATTTTTAGTTAAGGGTAAGATATGAATTCTTACTTTGGATGAAAATGACTCAGGCTTTTATTTTTGTTTAGTTGAAATTAAATATTAAAAAATAATGATTTTTTTTGTTCAATTTTATTCTGCAATCTGTAAAAATTCTGAAATCTTGCAGAAATAAATCCTTACTTTGGATGAGAATTATTGAGCTTTTGAATCTAAATATCAATTGATTATTTGAAATTAAATTTTAGAAGGCCATTTAGGAAGGAATTAAAATATAATTGTTAGTGAAATATAAATTCATTTGGTTTTAAAAATGTATCTAACAATCTTTGAATTGTTCAAAAATCAGAATTTTATATGACATACTATTGTAAATATGTACTTATTATAAATATGTATTTATTGTACTATATTTATTTTTAATTTAAAAAAATTAAGCCGATTTTTATACAACTTTTTTTGGCGATATATATCATGGTTTTATAGAACGTACTGAAAGTTTACGTCATTACGGCAAGTAGTTTAATTTTAAAAATGCATCAAAGTTTGAGAAAATGAGTAGTTTTTTTGACTTTGTTCAAAACTAAAATTAGACGCTTTACTTGGTATATAAATAGAGTACTTGGCCTTAATGAACATATTAAACCATTAAAGTCCTTCGGAAACGGGTTCAATTATATAAATTATTGATTTGTGAAAATTTGCTTTTAGAAAATACTCCGAGTTAACGTGTTCGTTCGTTTTCAATGATGTGTAATAAATCCACTCGGAATACTTTTAATCACTCATAAATTAATTTATTTTTTATTGATTAAGTCAATTATTTAAACATATAGGGAAGTTCATGTAAATTGCCTCAAGGCAAAATATCAATACCAACTAGTTTTTATATCATTCACTAAGTTGTTTATATTTATATTGTACTAAAAATAAACAACAAAAAAACAGAACCCCTTGATTCAAAAACTGAATCCCGAATTCACATCTGATAATTTTATTTTCAAAATAAAATTACTGTTCTCATATGTTATAAATTTATTATTTAATTAAAAATTATTATATATATAATACGTATTATAATTGAATCATCGACTTAAATAGTTCCACATTCCATTTCACAAACCAAAATGTTATTAAAACATTATCCTTGTGAAAATTTTATATTAATACCTGCGTTTTGTATAATATAATTAAAATATTTTCGCTTTTTAAAAATGCGTATTAAATATTCTATTAGTCGTAATGGATTTGTACGTCATACATAATTTATTTAGAATGTCAATAACAATATTTACACTAATGCAATATTCGTATTTATGTACCATAAAGTCAAAGAGAATTATTGGCAAATATATTGGAAAATGTTTATATACTCTGACTGTCCAAAAAATTAGCTTGAAAATTTAAATAATTTTATCACCTGAGGTAAATCTATATACGGTATGATCTTTTTTATTCAAATTTAATATTTTGCTTTCTATATTGATTATTATTTTTGCTTTCGTAATGTTATAAATGAGATTTTTTTTAATGTGCTAACAAATAGAGTAGCATTGGAAGTTTTGAATTATACCTTATTGAATATATTTATATTTGTCGACAATATACGTATTTACAAATTTACAATAATAAAACAGTGAATTGAGTACGAAATTCTAAACTATATATAAATCCAGTTTTCTTTTGTGGAAATATAAGTTATGATGATCATTACATCAGAGTTCTTGTGAAACTTTTTCAAACAATGCGGTCGCAAATCCGGAAAGAATACGGAACACACAAAAACTTTCAGAAGATTTGTTGAATTTTTGAAAAATGTTGTGATATGTTTATACAAAGAAAGAAAAATAGAGTAGTAGATTGATAACTTGGCTTTTGTGCAATTTGTGATAATAATAGTAGTATGTATGCCACGAAGTCGCAGACGCAGGACACGAACCCGGTCTTACTCAATTACATGAGATAAAAATAAATAGTTTCCCATGAAACGTTGCCACCAGATATAAAATAGAAGTAGAGCAGTTTTCTAAGAAACTGTGTAACTTGTGCAATATTCCAGTAGAGCTGAGAAATAATATCAAAATATATAATAAAATACACGCTATGTAACACATAAGCACTATATCTATATATCTATATTAATACTTATCTAAAACAGTTTGACCGATTTTTATGATATTTTATAATCACCGTTGTTATGTCTAAGAATCATCTATTTTTCTTACTTCTAAGTAAAAAGTGTTGGCCACTCTTTTTTAACTTCCCGAAGAAGAAGTTTATGATTTCATCAAATAATCCCAATCGCTAATTTTATGTTTTTTCGACGTTTCAAGCCATTCTGAATCGAATGAGACCAAATTTGCAAAAAGTATGCGTGTGTGTGTATGTGAACAGATCTTTTAGTCCGTAGTTCTAAATCGATTTTGAAAATTCAAAAACAGTTCGACAGATATTGGTTGGAAATCGTGCTGAATACAATCGTGTTTTCAGTACAAATTGGCCGAGCAGTTTTCTTGTAATAAAAGTGTTGAAAAAAATTTTTTTCGGCGACTTTTATCATTATTTTTTTTATTGTAGATACCCTAGTCTTATAGATCATACTGAAACATTACGGTCCTACGACAACTCGTTTAACTTCAAAAATTCGTCAAAGTTTGCAAAAAATTAGTTAGTTTTTTAGCATTTGTCAAAATTAGACTTTTCATCGACGTTTGCTCAAAAACGCCTAAACCGATTTTAGAAATTTAAAAGCCATTTGATGTATCTCGTTGAGGATTATCGTTTCTCAGTTTTATGCGACGATCGGCCGAGCCGTTTCTTTGTAATTTGGAAAAAAATGTTAAACTCTTGGTCCACATTTAAGCCCATATTACCGAATCGATCTTAAAAATCAAAAACTGTTCGAAAGATATTAGTTGGGAATGATACTGATTAGTTTTAGATGAAAATCTACCGAGCCGTTTTCTTGTAATTAACTGTAAAAAAAATTTAAGCCGATTTTTATGGAACTTTTTTGGCGATATATATCATGGTCTTATAGAACTTACTGAAATATTACGGCCTTACGACAAATAGTTTAATTTTAAAAATTCATCGAAGTTTGAGAAAATGAGTAAATTTTTTGATGTTTGTTAAAATTAAAATTATTTACTTGGTGTAATGATAGTGTACTTGGTCTTAATAAACATACTAAACCATTTATGGTACAATTATAAAAATGGTTGATTTGTGAAAATTTATTTTTAGAAAATACTCTTAGTTAACGTGTTTGTTCGTTTTCAAATATGAGTAATAAATTCACTCGGAATACTTTTAATCACTCATAAATTAATTTTTTTTTTTTTTGATTAAGTCGATTATTTACACATATCGGAAAGTTCATGTAACTTGCCTCGAGGCAAAATACCAATACGAACTAGTTTAAAGACTAGTTCGGATTTAATTTGCATTCAAAAATTAATGAATTATCGAAAGCTTGAATATCGGAATATGCCAATTTAAATTAAATCAGTTAAAGATTAGGCTAGCATTCGCAATTACTATCAATTAACATTGCAGTGAGAAAACCACACATTTCATAACCACCAAATACTTCCACATAAATAATCAGTTAGTTTTTTTATTATACATTTTTTCTATGAATATATTGTTTATGACTGAACAGCGTTTTCCAGGTCAGTAAACAAACTTGTTCAATTTATTTCCATTCCATCCCATCATAAAAAATTCATCGTCAATAACGAGTATTTGATCCCAGCATGCAAAGTTTTTGATCGGGCTTGTTAAAAATAAATTAGAATTATACAGAATTTTCAGTTGAACTTGAGAATCGAATTTGTTTCCATGCACCGTTTTTCGCGTTGTTCCATTATTGTTGCGTTAAATACAAAACTTTCCTGGCAAGTAATTCGTCGCTGCCGTGCGATGAAAAAGTTTTATTTTTTCTAAGAAACTCTGTGTCTTTAAAACTTGAGAAAGTATCGCGTTAAAAATATTTTACTGCGAACGGGAAAATAATTTTCGAACAAGATTGAATGACACGGTATCAAATTACGAAGAAAGAATTTCTATAAAGTTAGTTTTCATATCAAACGATTGAGAGAATTGGAAATTTGATAAGAACTCATTATTGCGATCAATTGAGTTGAGTTCTGAGATATTCTTGGTTTTAGAAATATTAATCGAAATATTTCTGATAATAATAATTACATAACAATTTGTTATTGTTAAAAATAAATATAATAAAAGGTATATATTACCAAATTAGATATTAAAGAAATTGTAGAATACTTGTAGAAGTAGTGTAATTATTTTGTAAGATGGTTTTAATATTTAAAAAATAAATTCCTATGGATACGGGTAGGATTATGGATGTTCCGGCTTAGAAAGAAAAATGTTCATTAAGCCTATGGATACAAAGAATATTTTTATGTTCATGTTATACAACAGACTTACGATGTTAAGGCAATAATATATTTTATGAACGAAATAATGCGCACGACATGTATAAACTTGGACCGCAGCTTTATTACAAGTAATTTTATTACCCTCTGCCTCTATAAAGGAACACACGCACGCATTATAAAAACACTTGCTTGCATCTGTATATATTATATCCAAAAATATATACATATATTTTGATCTACTTTACTACATTTTTAACACAAATTTATAATTAACTAGTTCGTATTGGTATTTTGCCTTGAGGCAAGTTACATGAATTTTCCGATATGTGTAAATTATCGATTTAATAAAAAAAAATTAATTAATTTATGAGTGATTAAAAGTATTCCGAATTATTACACATAATTGAAAACAAACGAACACGTTAACTCGGAGTATTTTCTAAAAGCAAGTTTTCAAAAATCAACAATTTTTATAATTGAACCAGTTTCCGTAGAACTTCAATGATTTAGTATGTTTATTAAGACCAAGTGCTCTATCGTTATACCAACTAAATAGTCTAATTTTAATTTTAACAAACGTCTGAACAACTACTCATTTTCTCAAACTTTGATGAATTTTCAAAATTAAACTACTTGCCGTAAGGCCGTAATATTTCAGTAAGTTCTATAAGACCATCGCAAAAAAAAATCCGTAAAAATCGTCTTAAATTTTAACATTTAATTACAAGGAAACTGCTAGATTTACACTTAAAACTAATCAGTATCATTCCCGACTAATATCTTTCGAACAGTTTTTGATTTCTCAAAATCGATTCAGTAGTACGAGCATAAATGTGAGCAAAAAGTTTTTTTCCAAATCCTCGTTGTTTTTGAGCAAACGTCGCTGAAAGGTCTAATTTTGACAAATGCCAAAAAAACGATATTAATTTTTGCAAACTTTGAAATTTTTTTAATATTAAACGACTTATCGTAGACTATCTATAAGACTATGATATCTATCGTCGAAAAAAAATGATAGAAATTGTCGAAAAAAATTTTTTAACACTTTATTACAAGAAAACGACCCGGCCGATCTTTACCAAAAACTAATGAGGTCGACTCCCAACCAATATCTTTAGAACGATTTTTGAATTTTTAGAATCGGTTCAGAATTGCGGGCTAAAACGTGGACGAATAATTTTTCACTTTTCTGCTATTTACAAGGAAACGGCTTGGCTGATCGTCGAGCAAAATTGATAAACGCTAGTCCTCATCGTGATACATCGAATGGCTTTCAAATTTTTGAAATCGATCCACTTGTTTTTGGTCGATTTACGTCAAAAATCTGTTCACATACATGCACACACACACATACTTTTTCCAATTATGGTCTGATTCGAATCGAATTTATCGAATCGAATTTTTTGGTGGAAACATAAACTTCTCCTTCGGGAAGTTAATAATAACTTTGTCGTTTGACGGTGTTGATTATTTTTATTCTTTGAATGTTATATTACGAGAGTCCCAGCAATTTGCCTTAACGAACAATGTCATGCACACTAGTTGTTTTGTCATAACATTAAATTCCATTTTTGTGGAAGAGCACTATCCCTATATCATAGTGTATTGAATAATGTATTTGTATAAATAAATTGCTACAAAATTTAAATTTAGAAAACATATCATAAATCCTGACATTAGTAACTTAATTTATCAAAGTTCAAGTGATGTGTAATTAATAAAATATGCATTTGTTCCACTTAAGAGTATCTGAATTCAAAATGATACTGTTTGTTTTATCAATGTATATAACTTGCAAAATTTTCCAAAATAAATCCTCCAAAAAAACTTAGCATTCAAATCATTTCTAGTTCTGTATGTTGAGCGTTGAAGTTGTTGAAATAAGTGGTTGTGCTGTTTCAGAAATGTCTGAAATTTACGAGCCTACTGGGTACTTCGTGCTTTCGTGCTTTCGAGCTTTCGTACAAGAGAAGTTGTGATGTCGTTCTTCACAGCCGGTTTACTATGGGTTCAATGTCGCGAACAACCCGATGGGGCCGAATAACAAGAAACAAGTGAAAATCGACGCGCGACACGCATACGATATAAGACTAACTTCTAAGATCGGAGACAAATAGGACGAAATTTTAAACACGAGTCAGATGTAAACATGTCAGCTTTTTAATTAACATTTCAATACGAAATCCTATTGATTTCGATAAAAAATAGAGTCACACATTTAGATTTTCTATAGGTTCAGTGCACACAGTTTGTTTTCCAAATCTTTACAATTCAGAGGTTTCTGAACATCTTGGCATACCTTAGAAATAATGCATATGTGTGTGTATGAATGCGATATATATATATAGATATATATATATATATATATATATATGGATTAGAGATGAGTAACTCACTCTGGAGTTATCACTCCGGTACAACTCCACACTCGGAGTGAATCCGAGTGGAGTTGTCTCACAGGATTTGTCATATCCGACTTCCCTAAACTGGTACTAAATCTGTTAACATGTGCAGATATTTGCTTGAGATTGTTTACTAATACAAAGATTTGGGTCGAAAGAAGTGTTTTTTTTTTGTCGTCTCACTCAGTTTTAGGACTTTCCAGGTATATAATAATGTCTCAAAATAATGCTGTTTTGTATTCTATATTCTGTATACGATAATGTTTGTTCGTCATCCAGCTAAAAATATTTAGTATTATTTTATAACTTTTACACAATTATGATTTTATAATTGTGTAAAAGTAATAATATGCTAATCAAACTACCTGATGTATAATTAATTTTCGAAAAGAAAATAATAAAAAAATTTGACGTATTATTATTTTGTGAAAAATATTATACACGAAGATTTCATTATAATTAATTTTGCATTATTTCATAAAAATAAACATATTCAAAGAATTCTATATTTTCACTTCAAAATTAATTACACAATTGATTTTGATTCCCAAGTTTTCTTGTCAATTTGAGATTTG
>NW_020537324.1:65891965-65995133 GCF_003426905.1 Ctenocephalides felis
ATATGACATGATCGGTTTGTCATTGTATTAGCATTTAGAAATGAACCTTCATTAGAGAAATGAAGTCATTGCTGATTAATAAATTCTATAATATTTGTTCACAAAGTGATTATGCTAACCAACGTCGAAACAAATATTGTTTTTGCAACTTCACTCATCATGGGTTGTATTTGAAGAACTTCATGTAATTAAATTAAAATACATTCATTGACTGCTTGTATTTTTTTACTTTCATTCTTTGAGTGGCTGTAATATCTGTCTTGCCAAAAAAGTTTTTTCATTTTAATAACTTCAAGATTTATAGAAACTACAAATAATATAGAAATATTTTAACCCGGCACAAATGTTTAATTTGTTTTATTATTCTTATTATTCTTCTTATTATTATTATTTATATTATTATTTTATTGGAAGAAGGTAAATATTCTTCTCATTCGGCATTTTTCATTAAATCAAGATGTGTACTACGATGTAACTTCAAATGTTTATTTATCTATGCCGAATTCCTTGTTGATGCCGGTACGCATACAATGACAGATCTCTATTTACATACACGACGACTAATCACAATCGACCTGTATTGAAATGATTTCATCGAGAGCGAATGACGTACAGTTCGGGCGTAACGCAATTTCCGTTGCATTTGTACGGATTTACACCCTAGTTGCGCCTAAAGAAGTTTTACTTTAAAACATTAATTACATTCTATGAGTTTTTTTATTTACATTACTGAATATAATTAGAGATAGTAGTTACCCCAGTGAATGATTACCATTAGATACAATTTAATTGAATCAAGTTAATAGCCCAGAGGCAACAGAGCTACAAGTAACCTGATAATTTTGCAAATTGTGATGATGATTAGTGGATCTTATTTTAAAAATTCAGATTATCATGCAGTGTTTTATTGCTTACTTACCAGGGTGCATCTGTCTTGATTCTAAGTAGTTCTATTCTCGTTGTTGAATAAAAGTTCATAGTTCAAGGAACACCACTTCAAGAACTCAATATAAAGCATTCTTATTTATCCAATGTATGTCTAGAAAGACTAAATCCTTTCAATTCGTGCATTTTCTTTCTGAACATACGCATACTACATACGAATACTTTCAGAATATGCATCTTTAATCAGACTGTCTCAGTACAATAATCACGAGCTCAAAGATGATACAAACAAGTACCAAATGTCGTCTTTGAGCTGAAGCGCAAACTGCCTCCGGAACACTGCATGTTATATTATGTAGAAGGAATAGGTTCCTTTTGTTTTATCGCCCTGTCTCGTGACAAAAGCAATGCAAGAAGACACCGCAAAACTATATTGCAGCGTAAGTGGCCAAGGCACTCCAAACGAGAATGAGAAAAAGTAAAAAAATATCCTACCTATATATACAGGGTGTCTCCAGAACTGAACGTCAAGCCGAAACGAGGTGATAGTATAGATTTAGATAGTAACCATCATGAAAAATTTAACATTATGAATTTTAAAAATTTTAAACATAGCATTGTGCTTCAAGACAAATTGCTGGAACTTTTCGTACCAAAAATCAAATTTTAAAAAAAAATTTAAAAAACATTGAAAAAATTAGATTTTTGAGATTTTTTCAAAGCAATCGCACTGCGCGTAACTGCTTTAGAGACGAAACAATGTATAAACATAGGTGTGAAACCCATAAAAATGGAAACAAAAAATGTACTTACACACACCACATACATCCATCCATCGTTTCTAAGGTATACCAGAATATTCAAAATCCCTTCATGTAAAAATTTCCTTCCTTGATATATAAAATTTTCATTTTTCGATTTTTTGCGATTACTACAATTTACTCTAAGGGAAGTTAAATAATTATCTCACGTAGTTTAGAAATTATAAGTTTTTATTTTTCGGTTAACGAGGTTAATTTTCATCACTTTTGCTCATTTAAACTCTGGATTTGTAATCGTAGATAGCATTTCTAGGACCACAGTTAAAATAATGACACGTTTGCCCCATAATTTTAAGAATTAAGACTCTATAAAAAATATGATTTAAAATTTTCTAAACCTATCGACTTTGAAAGAACTTCCATTAGAAAATCGCTAAATTGAATATTATTAATGTGTTAACTCCAAGAATCTTATAAATATCTTTGCTTACACTTTCTTTAAAATTTACAATACTACAACAACGATTTTTACACTCACAGCTCCAATCGCCAGTTTAAAAATATACCTATAATAATATATATTATGTTTTCAAATACTAACAGCCGCTTGCAAGTAATTGTTTATTAACTATTTCAATCAACTATTACTATCCACTAAAACTACTTTGAATACCAAAAGTTCTAAAAATCTGGTAGGTATTCAAGTCAATTACTCAGACTGTGATATATATTGGTGATTTATCAAAAGTTTTATCAAATTTAATTAAACGTTTTCAGCAATACAAACACCAAAACTAAGACCATTTTGAAGACATTAGCTACTTAAAGATAAGATCATGAATAAACCCATGATATTTTTATACCCTTAAGCTTTTGGATTATTTTTCGAAGTATAAAGCCTAATTAAAATGTATGTCAAAAAAATTAACAATCAGTTTCGTATACATTAAAATCTTATCAAAAATATACTTTTAAAATACTCATTATTATGTTTAGTTATTTCTTTATTTATTATTTGTCATGTATTAAATTTGTTGTGAAAATAATAAAATCTCTAATACCATATAATAATTTCACTGAAAATATTAGCAAAAATATATAACATCTTTAACAACTTACTTAAAAAAAAAACACACACAATACATAATGGATGAAACTATCACAAATAACTCTTTTTACAAAATCGATATAAAAGCTAATGAAAAAAGAACAACATTGCAGCATCAGCGTTGTAAAATAAACAAAACTCCACCGGCAATATAGTAAAATTTATACGCATTTTAAGGTAACTAAAATTTTTAAAATGAACTAACAAAGTATAAAAATTTAATACGGTATTTATTACAGAAATAAAAAAAATACAGAATGAGGTTGATTAAACTACAACAAGTACGTTTTATATTTTACACCACATCTGGCTGCTGCATCAGCGCATCGTTTTATATGAGAGGATCATGTATCTTTTAAATAGGACGCACTCTATATTCACGGCGGCTTTTAGAGATAGGATTTCATGATTTCTATATTTTTAATTTATAGTCAACATTACTAAGTATGTCAATTTATAAAATATATTATTGTTAATTATATAATTTGAGTCATGTATAATATAATGATGAAACTACTGATGAGACCAAATAGACAAAAATCCCACCGCTGCCACCAATAAGGTTAGGTTCTACCAGCTGCAAACAAAATATGTTGAAATCCGCTATAACCAAATACTATGTCTCCGATCAATAAAGATAAACAAAGACATTTAATATTTATTATTTTTTTCAGAACTTTTGCAATACCTATATATTAATAATTATAAATGCAAACGATGCACGTATTGTCTAACAACTCAATCATAATGAGCATTTAAAAGTTAAAAATGTCGTTGATAGTAGAATGAAATATTATCAGTCTATTATATATATATATATATATATATATATATATATATAATAGGTGTGATTTTACACAACTTTTAAAAAAAAATAGTATTTGCATAGGGCGTACTATGCCAGGTCACGCGCGAATCGCATGCAGGCAGTGGGAGGATAATACATGAGGTACTAAGAATTCTGAACAGATAATTTACAAGCTAGTCATGTTTATTACACATAAAACTATGATTAGGTAAAAAATTTCTTCATTAGTATTATACTCAGGAAAACATTTCTGAACATTAAAAATGATAACCATCAGCACAACTCGAGAATCGTAGATACTATCCTAAATTGAATTTCTAAAATTCTCTCCAACTAATTCTATATACCATAGTTTTCAGATAATTGTGCTTCTTATATATTTATTATTATAAAAGGCTAAGTTATGAAATTCTATATTTTCTATATAATATACTTTTATGTATGTTACTAAAAATTTCTTCATGTGTCGTAGCAATATATATAGAACCTGACAAGAGGAGATTGTGTATTATTTTTGGAACTGTATCTTTAATATTGTTGAAATATAAGAACCTTTACACCCATATCAAATTATAAGAAAGAAAGTTTCTTAAGGTGTAATGTAATAATCAGAAATAAAATCTTAAGCTAACGGATTTTATATAAAGTATGAACCTAAAATTGATAGCAAATATTCGGGTTTTGTCTTTTTAAATCAGTTGGGTCAAAATTAGTTTAGACGCGTTAACAGACTATCAAAATTTGAACGCATTTTGGAAATTTGTTTTTGTTTCAAGTTACTTCTTTTTTAAAGTTTTATATGTAATCGATATTTCATCAAATTGAGGCAATCGTTTGGGTTGCTATTTCTGAAAGCTAAGTCTTAAAGGCGACATTAGAATAGCTTATAGGACTTGTTAAGTTCTGATTGATATTAATTTCGCTCAGTATATGTTTTTATATAAACTAAATAAAAAAATTCCTCTCAAAAAGTTTACCATTCCTCTTCAATGGAATAAGTGTTTATCTCAGCGTTTTCTACAATATGTTACCATCAATATTAAGAAAACGTAAATCGATATTATAGACTAAACTCCTGTTTTATTAGCTGTGAAATAGTCGTAAAGATCCTGAACCATTTGCCCATAAAATCACCTCCATCTTCAATGTCCTTTGCCAAAGTGATATATTATCATGGCATCACGTGTATGATAAATGATTCGGATTTTATACTTGCCAAACCCTGGAATTTTCAATTATGATGGATGGTTATTTTCTAATATTATATCAACAAAAATTTACATAAATGGAAATTATAAAAATGTGGTATCAAATATGAACAAAGTCTAAGGCAAAATTCCTCTGAAAAGTTCATAATTTGTAGATTATGAAGTACTATCTTTGGAATAATTTAATTCTTATTTCTTATAATGAATTTAATCAATTAAAGATCACTCAAGAACAACCACATTGAATAATTGATAATTCAATCATTACAATTAAATCTGTATAATTACATTTATGAGATAACTGGCATTCAGTAGCAATATTGCTAACACATGTTTCAGATAGTTCTAAATAGGTCATAGATTAACATCATGATATCTGTGACAGCTAATATTATTTGCTGAAAGCGAACATTATCATCTGTTATCGGCAGTTGTCATTCCAGATGACGGAATTATTGGTAAACAGGATCAATATAGAACCGGAATCCCAGGATTAGATGCTTTGACTAATAGTAGAAATACGCACATTTAAAGTCGTATTAGAAGCCGGAACTAGTCTAATTAAATTTATTAAACTGGCTAACTCATGTAAGTCAGCCAAAGTAGTTGAAACACATTATCAAACAATACTTATATACTTTTTGAAATATATTTATTGTTCCCTACATTTTGAAGTGTAATACGTACAGTGGACATGAAATTTTTATAGAGAAAAGTAACCCAATAAAATTAAACAGGTAACTATTATGTGATTTATAATTTTTAACGTAACACTGTCTGACATTAGTATCTATTTCTTTTTTTTTTTTTGGAGGAATGTAGAGAACTTTAGTTTCTGTATTATAAACAATATAGAAAGGATAATAATTTCTAAGTATTTTTAGAGAAGTGTGAAAAAGTTAAAAATAATAATGCATCACTTTATATTAAGAAATCTCCTGAGGACTAGTGGCTAAAACTATGGGATTTCTTTGAGGTGTATCAGATTCAAATAGCCCAATATTAAGCAGTAGTGACATCGATTTTTACTAGAAACTATAAATATTGACTTAGAATTGCTACATTAACAATAAATTCACCAGTTATAAATTACAAAAAAATTGATAATAAATTTACTAAATAGAGATAGGACAACCATTTGAGTTGCCATCCAAAAAAGCACTTCATTAAATAATCAACACAATAGCTTGTAGGACTCTTGAGATTTTGGTAATATATAAAAAATATCTTATTGTATTATTAAAGAGTTTGTATTAAGGATATTACCATAGAACCAAGAGTAAAGATTCATATTTTTTTCAAAATTAATTACGGCAGTTATACAAAAGATTAAAAAAAATTTCACAAATATATAAATTTTATATATAAACAACACAAAATTATGAATTTGTTTGCATCACAATCGTGCAATTTTAGTGAATTTATTTGCAAGTATGTAAGACTATTATTATTTAATATTAAAAGTATATTTCTATAATATAAATTTATCAAGACTCAATATCAAGTTATTTCTATGATTAATAATAATAATTTATAATCTATACCGTATTAAATCTAATTTACTTCAATAACGTCTCTCTGTTTATCATATCTCTGAAGAGAGTATTCTAGTCTAGAGGCATTAATTTTATGTGATTTTTGAAAGAGCAGACAATTGGAGATTTGTTAGACTCAATTTGAAGATGATTAATGTTTTAAGAATATAGAAAAAATAGTCAATAAGTTTTTTTTCTTGTGGTCTCAAAATGTTCACACGTGACCATATCTTTGATATTAGCCCTTTAAATATTTCGATAAAAAAATATTGTTAAACTAGAGTAATCTTGCATTTGTAAGAACTACGGACAAGTTATTTTCTTAAAAATATAGAAAAGACAATCAAGAACTTTTAATTTTTAAGAGTAGTTTGGGTCTCAAACAAATTGCTGTGATAAAAAAATGTTAATCTAGAATAATATCGCATTCATAAGAACTATATAGACAAGTTATATTTTTAAGCGACTGCCTGAAAAAAATGTACAATACTTTTATATACTCGAACTTTTTAAAATAGTAGAATTCAGAATTTGGGCGTGATATTTCTCATATTGCAAAATTTCTAGTAAATCTGTCCAGTAGGAGTTAAGAAATCGTGAGTACCACATCGAAACAGACAGTTTCGAGGAATTCGCATTTAAAGGACACCGAAAAGGACTATTGTAGTCAAATAGTTTTACTTCTGAAAATGATTCATATTTTAAAAAATTCACTTGTACACATATTTTTGAAAGCTTTGTAAATGTCAAAAATTAAAATTCGACTTCTTGAACATTCCAAACTAGAATATTCTATGATTAACCTTTATCTATCATATACTGTAAACTTACAATCATTCATTTTCCAATCCGTTACCAATTCATTTGCGCGGTGCATAAAAATAGCTGCTCTTCATCAAAGTTTAGTTTATAATTAAACATTAAATTTATAAAACACTAATTTTGGTTACAATATAGATAAAAACCGGAGAAAAAAAATTCGAACACGTACACCGACCGGATCAGGAATTCCGGGCGGCGTAACTCAACTCCGGCTGGCGCTTTGTCAGCTGCATGGCATGCGAGTTGCGAGTATGCGACTGTAACACAGACATTTTTGTTATGCAAATTCTGCAAATTTCTAAAACTCTGTCAAACACACCATGAAAGCATACTGTGCTTGTACTGCACTCATACAAATATGCCATTTGAGTTTATAATATTGTTTAAAGAGTGTTTATTTTAGACATGCAATTCGCACGCATACCGTTGTTTATTTACACATGCTACAACGAGTAGTTACAGTTCTATTTTTATAATTCAAATGTTTGAAAATTCATGCGTAACTGATGAATTCTAAATATTCATTTTATTATATAATAAATATAGCAATTATATTACGAAAAATATAAAAATTGCATTAAATAATATTTGTATTTTTTGTGAATATAGAAGTAACCCCATAGAACTAGTTGTAAATGGCGTTTTTCCTAGTGGGAGGTTGTATGATCAGCCCGATATATGTGAATAATCAATGTAATTAATTATAATTTTACTTTTATATGATCTACTTATCTAACTGTCTTATCACCTTGTCCAGCTGTTCACCTGTCTTCCTATCTATGTCTTTACCTGTCTACTTGTCTGCTTGCCAACTTTTTACCTGTTTACCTGCTTATCTACCTATTTACCAATCTTTCACTTATTTGCATAATTTCTTGTCCATTTCTTACCTATCTAACTCTCTACTTATTTACCTGTCTATGTGTTTTACTTGTATATTTGTTCATATATCTATTTGTCCATCTGTTTTTTTACTTACTTTTCTACTTATTTCCTAGTCTATCGATCTACATGTTTATTGATTTACCAGTTTATATGTCTCTGTTCCAACTTTACTATGTGATCACCTGTTTACCTGTCTACCTGCCTACCTTTATGCCTGCAGTAATTGCCAACTTGCTTACCTTTTTTTTTATACTTTTTTACTTGACTCCCTGTATACCTGCCTAACCGTCTGTCTACCTACTTATTAATAATTTTATTTGTTTAGGATTCAATAATAATGATTTGTACATTGACAAACAAATGTCAAATGTTTAAATGTTTCTAAAAAATCTCTCTACATCTTCAAAACCGATGAATCTGCATTAGCAAAAATGTATTCAATTATATATTCAGAAAAAAAAAGAGTGCGCGTAAGGATCACACGCGATTGAAGTAAAACTTTTAATATTGTATGAGTAGGCAATTAAGATAAAAATAAAAAAACATCATATTTGAATTTTAAAAATCATTTATTAATAATCACATAACATCAATAACACAGTTTAAAACAACAACGATAGATTAATTGCTATCATATTTCATATATGATATAATAGGTTTGTGATAACTAAAATGAGAGACATAAATTTTGCTTTGTAAACTATGTACATTTCTGGAGAAAACAGCATCAATAGTCGAGCCATATCTTGTGGTTGAATCAAATGGAGAATTATTCATCGTTAAATTAAATTTATTATTTAAAAAATCAATTAATGGTTGAGATTCTTCTGAACGAAAATTGACATTAAAATCTCCAGCAAGAATTAATGGTATCTTGTTGTGATTAGTGTTTAAAAGTTTTGCACCCTCATTAGAAAAATGAAGTAACTGCTGATGTTCAATTCAATAATATTTGATATGTTTTTATTGGGAGAAATTTAAAGGACGACTATAATCAATGTTTGATTCTGTGTGTTCACACAGCGGTCAACTGCAATATTACCTACTTGTGTAATTTCATTAGGAATATCCAGTAATATTGTTGGCACAAGAAACTGCAAAGGAGTCGCATTATGAAGAGTATCTGAACATGAATGATAGACATTAGACAGCTACACCATCTGCTCTTGAGTTTGATCGTTTGTATTGAGTAACGCAGTAATAGTTCTGAATATTAATTCGTTCATTATTAATCCAAGTTTCCGAAAATAACAAAAACGTACAACGTTGTAGCACTTTATCTTGCAGATCAGGCAAATGAGCTCGTAAACTTTGGCAGTTAAAGGAAAGCAATGAAATGCCGTTCAAACTTATTATCTCACTCAATTTTTCTTCTTGTGTTATTAATCTACAAGTTGAAAGTCTTTGGAATTCAGTTTTTAAGTCCATTAATCCTGCTGGCCGTTTTCTTTCATAATAAAATTTTTTGTCGTTGTTTTAGAAATGATGAACAATCCATTAATGCTGGTAACTCGTGATAATGCAACATATAGAAGCTGCTGATTATGTGTTTTATTGTATTCATATACAATTTTATCAAAAGTACCACCTTGTGATTTGTGTATTGTGAGTGCACAAGCAGACACTAAAGGAAAATGATTTCTTTTGACAAATATGATTTTATTTCTATTCATTGGAATAGATGAAGATCTCCTGAGAATCGGCACAACTGTCCTACTGATATTAAGAGTTTGAATATGATGTGCAGCTTTCTTCTTATTTTGTTACCTATCTTACCAGGAAATTCAAACCATAAACGTAGAAGTTCATCATTATCGCCACGTTCTATGTACACTAATTTTCCTACACAACCATTAGCTAAGCCATCACTTACATCAATATTAGTTGTTATTATGTAAAATTTATTCAGAACTAAAATTATTTCATACGGCAAACCCCCGGTATCAATAACCGATTTTTGTGAAACTGTTGACGAATGTATGATTGTTGATATGTCGCATGGCAACCTACACAAATATCCGTGGCAGTAGATATTATTTTGTCTTCAACGAGATTTAATATAAATTTATTAGATTCCATGACACATTTATTCTCTAAGAAAAGTCTTATTCCATGAGGACATAATACAGCAACCTCTTCTTTTGTAAAAAAACGTGATTCAATTAATGCAAGTTCATATAGGGTTTAGCGCTCGACTTACGCATGACATGACGGGAGTGGATACTCGCGACATCAGCGCTTACGGCGTCGTAGTGTTCAACTTCACGTTGGCGTTTTCGTTGCATTTGTACGGATTTACACCCGTGTAGCCTAAAGAAATTTTTACACCCATATCGCGCCTAAAGAAGTTTTACTTCAAAAAATATTTAATTGTTTTAATACTACCAATATAGTTGTACGCATTTATACTATATGACAAAATTATATTAATACTATTATTTTGAATTTAAAAAACTTTTTAAGCCTTTTGCTATAAATGACGTCCCTGGACGACATACACATGATGTACTTTGTGTACGGATGTCGTCCATGGACGACATGTTGTATTTGCCTTTGCTTTAAGATTCACTACTATGTGTTACAGTATTGAGAATTCTAGCCTTTCATTTCAATTTCTAGTTTCTTATAAACGTCATTTTTAATTTTTTAACACATTTTTATTGACAATCATAGAAAAAAATTAAAATATATCGTTGTGTCTGTTCATTAGTGAATTTTCAAAAAGTACTAAGTGATATTTTCGTTTTGTGTTTCTTGTTTAGCAATGTGGTTGAAAATTATAGAGAAATCTATAATCGTACCATTCAGTAGTGATTTTTACTTAAAAATAAACTTCAACATGTTATCAAAACGCTGTGCGCAGTGAAAAAGCAAAATATTCATCCAAATTTGAATTATTTTAAACCATTCCGAAACAACCTAACTTCGTTTAAAACTTTCCACAAATTTTCCGTAGCAAAATGTTCTCGTGGACTGCGCCAAAAACGCTGAATAACAATGAGCAGAATGCACATCGATGCTTCTATAGAAAATAACTCATTGAACTATCGCAAGCATTTGCGAAACCTGAATGTTCACATTGCTAAATTATCTACTCAGAGAGTACCCATTCGTTAAATTAGAACAGTGAATTAAATAAAAGAACTTTTGGTTAGTTTAGGAATTTAATTACAGCTCGTCTTTGAAAATTATCTAAACTCGGCTGAATTTCAAAAGGTTTTCGCGCGAAGCTCAAATAGTAGCAATGAATTCTTAAACGGCTTAAAGATTCAGGAATTTGATATATGTGGTTCATTAAAAAAGAATTATTTAATTATTTCGTAGGAGGTATTGTCGTTTTTAAGTTAAATTCAACCATTTTTTTTCATATAACATCTTGAATATCTTATATATGGTTGGGATAAATAGTATCGCCTGAACCTCTGGAAAAGGTGTAAACAATAAGAAAATAATAAGTTAAAATGTTAATTGATTTTTGACGATACACCAGATCAAGGTTATATACGAAATAATCTTTGTAAAAAAATGAACCATGGTTATTTCATTTCGCATTGGTTAAATAATCTACCTATTATTTTGCAAAATTCGTTTCAAATTAAATATAAGAAATGGTATCTTTTTGCCCAATGCTATTCCTTTTTACCCAACCTATGGGGTATATGGACTGCACTAATCAAACCATTATTGTCTGTGACTTTCATAGAATAACTAAAGTTGTATCTGGCGTGAAATATTTCTATATCCTAGACCCTGAATTATACATATGAAAGTAATCGATACAAATGCACAATACTATTCCGTTGCTACTATATATAGTTCTTCTAGCGTAGTAAAACGCAATTCATCCCATGGGTGAATTCTTGGAATGAATTTCAGTCATATAAGATCGGTGGTGTTTGCACCCACAATGTAATAAAAGTTTTTTAGAGTGGAAACTATTCAGCATACTATTCAGAATTTTAAAAAAGTACAAAGTTGTTAAATTTGTATGAGGTAGAAGTATAAAGTAGAGAGGCTTGCTATTTTGTTTCCTATTAAATAACTCCAAATATTTTATTATGCTTTATGTTTGAAACAATAAATCTTACGGTTATAAATAATTCAAAATAGTATTGGATCAAATGTCTTTAATATATTTATATCATACGACATGATTAACTTTTAATTGAAGTTCTTTTTTATCCTCAGATCATTTTGTTCGAATAATTCTTTTTCCCAGGCTTACCTGTTTTCACCCTTTGTATTTCATAAATATTCAGCAGTTAATCACAAATCCATATTCATCTTTGAAATTAAAATGAATCGTCTACCAGCGATATTCTTAGTAAAGAATCCTAAAATGTTCGTCGAAAATTCTCGCGGTTCCCACCCTCTCCCTATGTAACCCGCAGCCCCGTCGTTGAGGCGCCTTGACGTCAACGAGAGCAGACAACGCCCACTTTTCGAGACGCAATGAAGAAACTATATGAAGAAATTGACCGGAACATTTTTGTCTAGTCTTTTTAGTGATTTTATTTTACTGATACGTAATGCGATTCTCTTGCTTTTTGAATAAAAATATATTTTGACAGGGCTTGATATATTGATATATTTTTCTTTTATATTCGTTATTAACTTCCTCTTGGATAATTAACTTCACGTCGGGTAAGTTATTGTAATCGTCCAAACATCAAAATTGAAATTTTATGCATATCTTCACGTTTTGAAAGTTCCTGAACATTTTGGCATACTTTAGAAGAAATGGATGTGTGTGTGTTTTGTATGTCCGCATTTTTTCGTCCACGTTTTCGGGCATACGTTTCAACCGATTTGAATGGTTTAAAAAACATTCGATTCCTATTGATAGGGAGATGTACTGATTAGTTTTTGGCAAAAGTAGGTCCAGACGTTTCGGAGATATGAAGCAAAGAGTGCAGAAACTAGAAATCGAGTTTTTGAGAAAACGGAGCATTCGATTTGAATGATTCAAAAAACATTTAATCTGTAATGAAGCGGAGAATTGGTGATTTAATATTTGGTAAAAAGCAGGTTCAGCAATTTTGGAGATACGGACCTAAATGTGCAAAACTGGCAGTTTTTGAGAGTACTATGCATCCGATTTGAATGATTCAAAAAAATTTTTGCTTGTCTTGACGAAACAGTTGTTCTTAGGATTTTTTTCAAAATTATTTCTAATTTTAACTAAAGTTCGAAAGCTCATTTTTATACTTCAATTAAATAATTTTAACTTTGCAATTTAGTTTATATATTTCTTATAAATATAAGACAATGTCCTTCATTTTAAATCGGAAATAATCATTCGTTTTGTTTATTGTTTATCTACTTTTCTGTAGACATATATAAACGTCGTCGTCCAATTCCTAAGCTTTAATATTTTATCTATAAAATAAGAATAATAAAAGCTAACTATGCCATACACCACTAGTTTATTCATTAATTTAATTAACAGAAATTGGCTGTTGTCAAGGATACAGTAATTCAACTTAATATCCCGGATGAGCGGGGCTTTGTGGTTTGAGGGTAAAAAGGTCCACTACCAATATTTTAAAAAAAAGTAAGGATTTTTTAAACAATAATATTTGAAAGTAGAGGGCAAAAGATGTGTCACCAGCCATTGCCTTAAATCGGAGGCATCTCAATCAGGAGATAAACAGACACACTGTAAATTTTGTAACAAAAATTTCTCTTCCTTGTTAGTCTTTTTGTCTTTGAGCACGGTCGTTTAGTTTATGATACCTGAATATGATTTTGAAGTATACTCTATTTAATTGTTTTATAAGTTGTTTTTTTCAAGTTAGATTCAATGCTTTTATTAGTATAACCTCTATAATATCACACATGTGGTTAAGATAACAAAGACCACCTTTATAGGTGTATACAAGAAGAAACTAGTGAACTAAAATGTATACAAGCAAAATTAGAAATATTCAATATTGCAATAAGAAATATCTAGTTGTGCTTATTTAGTTATTACTTGGATTTTAATTAGAAATTTATTCATCAATATTTACTGCGAGATGTTGTGTATAAAAATCAACATATGTTTAATCAAGATCAGGTTAATAATTCTTCAAATTTATTATTTTTCTTAAAAATTGTATAATCAGTCAGTATTTAATTACTTAAAATGCCATACTTTGTACTATATAATGCATTTTTTTATATATAAAATTAAATGATTTACAAAAAAAAAATAACTTTCTTTATTTACTGGAAACGAGAGTATGATTTTTTCACAATTTAATTATTTGAGATTATTTACTGTACTGTATAAAATTCGTCACAAAAAAATATAAATTGTGTTAGTAAATTGTCCGGTTACACAACTTTTGCTTCACATTACTCAAATCTCATTTTCTTCTGCGGATTATTCTGTTAGAGAACATCCAATTAATATTTTTTATTTACTTCCGTGCATGAACCGCGTTCACTCTACCATAAACTTAAATAATTTACATGTTAATGGCAATAATTTAGCATTACAACAAATAATCAGATTGAAATTTACAATCTCCTTATCTGGGAAAAACAATTAAGTTAATAACGGCGTCTTCTGTTTGTACATTAAGAGAAGGGTAGATAAATTGACAAGATTAATTGCTTCGCTTCTTACCACAAAACACACAAATGACAATCGATAGAACATAAAGTTTGCTACCAGAATATACATATATTACATCTGAGTTAGTTCTGACAAAGTCTGAAAGTTCGTTCTAGGAGTTGTAAATATGAATTTTCATGTGAATAACTTCTTCAGATTATCGTAACAATCGTACGATGAAGCAAATATCATAAAATGTAATTCTGCTGGAGTTGCTCGTAGTAAATTGATCATTTTGTATGATCAAGTTATTACAGTCATATAATTTTTGATCAATATGACTAGATAATATTTATATGTGATATATTTTTCTAAATCTAAATGATTATAATTTTATTAGCGAAATCGATTTCATACTTCAAAACAATACTGCTGACTAGAATTTTTAATTAAGGCTCCAATACGTGGAAAAGTTATACAGGGTGTTTCTGTCTGTTTAGAATGTAGGCAGCCAAAAGCTAACACGAAAGCTTTTTGATATTGATTGCAATATGGAGTAAAAAAATAAGTGGACAAATTTACAATTGTAAATATATCCGCATACAACAGATTAGAATTTTTAATCAGTTTATTAATAAATATTATTAAAGAAATGACTTGTAGAGATGCCAAACATGTACCTTGCAATTATATACTATTAGCTTTGTTGAAGAGATTGTTATGTGTGATACTGTTGAGATATGATTCAATTGACATATGGCGTAATTGGACACAATGCAAGCGATTGATGTATTGATATTTAAATTCATACGTCAATATATCAATCACTTGCATTATTTTCTACTACAGCATATGCCAAATGCAACTTACAACAAGTACTGGATTTACAATAGGGGCAGTCGGGGACAGTGCCAAAGGCGGCGAATTTTCTGGGGAGGCAAAATTTGGATTGTGAGAAAAAATCTAATATATTTAAAAATACAGTTGCAGTGCAAATTTGGGTTCAACTAACCGATTATAATAAAGGAAATAGTGGTGCATTGCAATGTACCTTAAAGCAAACTGCTGGTACTTCCCGTACCTACTTGACCTTTACCTTTACCTGGTCCTTCACCTTTACCTAGTCCTTTACTTTTACCTAGTACTTTACTTTGACCTAGTCCTTAGCCTTTACCTGTTCTTTTAAATTTTCCTGGCCATTTATCTTTAGCTGGTTGTTTGCCTTTACCTTTACCTGGTCCTTTACCTTTACTTGCTCCTTCATCTGGCTCTGGCTATAGTCATATCTTCAGTTATCATTATCTAGTTGGAATGCTCAGTTATTTGGTATATCATGATTTGTTTGTAATAATACCTTCGATGAGATTCCCAACATTCTATTCGGAATGGTTATTTGTAAAAGTAGTATTTTGACAGTCATTCAAATACAATTGCTTGCCTTCTTAATTTGGATAAACCACTTGCTTGATTTCTTACTACATACAGAAAGAGAAGTTTGCCAATAAACAGTTGTCAAAAAATAAGAATCATCTCCTAATAACAACGTCAACCGATTTAAGACAATATCTGCTTACACATTTTTGGGGCTCTACGTTAAAATAGTAATGTTGACAAAACAAAAACTTCAAAAATTATGTTGGGATATTGAAAACTAAAGAACAGTGCTCAAAACTTCAAAAATAACGACAAAAATATTTTAATAACAATCTGATTATGTGGTATTGAAAACTGAAGAACAGTGCTCAAAACCACCAATTAAGAAATCCTTGTATTGTGAACAATTTGAATATGTGGTCGTTTATCTCCTGATAACAACGTCAACCTATTTGGAGCAATATCCGGTTACATGTTTTTTGCCTTCTACTTTAAAATAGTATTGTGAAGAATTATAGACTTTATGTGTTCTATATAATGGTTCTTATACTTTGTCCTTACAGGATTTTATACCATTTCAGACAAAATCTAAAAATTGCTTTAGGCGCACTCTAAAATAGTTTCAAATTTATATGATGTTGATATATTACTAGATAATGAATCAATCTTCCAATTATCTTCAAGCTCGTTTTGGGCTTGGTTTAAATCAACTTGAACAGATTCTAAATTTTACCCAGGGGTCTTAGGTAAAATCACATTCACTACATATTCATTTTTCGTAGAATTTTTCATAGAACAAAAAAGAAAATATGATATAGATATGACATGGCAATTTGTTAAATGAGTATCTTTGATATTAAGTTAATATAAAATCAATTAAGGTATAAAATTTTGGTCTACGGCACTGGCAAGTTTACGCTCATATTCATTTAAAAATGAGTCTTCCTTCAACTTCATGGAAAATTTAAATATCTCTAGGTTTACCACGTCAATTGTAAATCGTCTTTAGACTGGGTCGTTCATCAAAAGAAGCTGTTCGTAGCAGTGAATACTTCGCAGACCCTCGATTTGATACATCCGATTTTATCGGAGGCTAATCTTGTTTTATAGGCTGAACCTTCGTACTCCGGCACGTTCGGGTGGTAAGAATAACGCGCAATCGCTATATAGGCTTAAAGCCAGTGGAAACAAAACGATATTAAATTTTATAACTATGCAAATATTTACGAGGAATAATGAAGCAATTTTCATATTATATCATCCGATAAATTTTGTACCATGTGCGATAAGCGATGGTGAAATTTTTAGGCAAGACCACCTCTATTTTCTGCAAATATATTTGCCATGGTGAAATTAATTATTACTGGAACCTTTAAGTGAACTTTGACATATATGGATGTAACAAACTTTGTTTTCAAATTTGTTTTATATATGTTTTAAAATAAATACGGGCTCAAAAAATGTAAATATTAAGGTAAACATATGTAAATATCAATATGTTGCTTAAAAACTTCTTAAGGTTTTTCTCATATATTTGGCATTTGATTATATTGATTAATAGATATTTTAAACAATGGAATTTCTTAGTAATTAAATGAGTAAACTAATTCGTAAATTACAGTTTTATTTGAGACAGAGTTGAACAAGTGATAATTAAATAATATGAGATATATATATAGAGTTGACGGGGTAAAAAGGTCTACCACCGACATCTCAAAAGCAAGTGAAGGTAAAATTTGTTTTAACAATAATATTTGAAAGTAGAGGGTAAAAGTTGTATAGCCAGTCATCGCCTTGATTCCTACGATGTTGCTATCAGGAATTAAACAGCAGTGTTTGAAAATCTATAACAAAAGTTTTTTTTTCGTCCTCAATTTTTTTGGTCGGGAGCACTGTTGTTTAGTTTACGAGACCTTAACATAATTTTTAAGTCTAAGTCATTTAAATGTTTTACAAGGTTATTTTTAAGTTAGTTTTATTAGTTTTTCATATAACCACTATAAAAGCTTACATGTGGGTGGGGTAAGAGGACCATCTAAACCTCTTTACCCTGGCAAAAGTGTAAACATTACAAAATCGAAATTAAAAAGCAAATGTTTGAAAATGCAATTTTTCAAGAGAAATTTTAACTATGTAGTTATTCATACTCTGTTGATGAATATTTCTGACAAAATACCAGATCTAGGATATATAAAGTTTTATTTCTGCAAAAAATGTAGCCATGAAATTTATATTTTGCATTGGTTGAATAATGTAGTTATTAGTTCGTGAAATTCCTTTGAACTTGGAAGTAAAACCTTGGACTGTCCCATGTTACCCCGACTTAGGGGTAAAAACGACTAGGTGACAAATTTTTAACTACAGCAAAAATAACATATGTATGTACTAGAGATGGGTAAAACTCACTCCGGAGTTATCACTCCGATAAAACTCCTCCCTCGCAGTGAATCCGAGTGGAGTTGTCTTACAGGATTTCTCATATCCGACTTCCCTAAACTGGTACTAAATCTGTTAACATGTGCAGATATTTGCTTGAGATTTTTTACTAATATAAAGATTTGGGTCGAAAGAAGTGTTTTTTTCCTTGTCTCACAGCCAGTTTTAGGGCTTTACAGGTATATAATGTCTTAAAATGATACTATTTTGTATTATATATTCTGTATATAATAATGTTTGGTCGTAAATGAGGTTTTTCAATAGTATACATACAATTGAAATACATACCTAAAAATATTTATTATTATATTATTTTAGTTTTTTGTTGTGATATAATTAGTTTGTTGTTCACAATATTATTGCTCAAAGTCAAATTGGACCTTTGTGTCTCGCCATACCTTTTGTCATTAGATAATCAGAAAAAGCATTTCTTTTTATACTAATTTAAATTACAATATGTCTTATAATAAAACATTCAGTAATTAGAATTACTATTAATAGAGAACTACCCATTGGTAAGTTTTTTTAATTTATGAAAATGTGTATGATGGAAATAATAAAAAGCAATTGAGAATATAACGTGTTTGAGAATATAACGTGTTTTCTCATAAAAATGGTAACTAGCTCTCTATTTACCAATGGCTTTCCATGTCTAATGTTATCTCGATATATGAATCGACAACCACAAGTCGGCAAGTAAACTCTCTAAATCAGCATCCCTATCATCTCAGACAAAATCGTAGGAGGTTGCTACGAACGTAGCCGGTAATAGAACGGTGTTCCGGTAACCGTAGCAGAATCATAAAGCAATGAAGACGTTTTATACCACATATTGTCAAACTAACTTAAATCTGCAATACTATGTATATGAAGGGGGTGGTCCTTAATATAGATGTTTTCAAATTTTCTTGCTTTCAAAATCTCAAATGCTTCCAAATTGATAAAAAAAACTTGGAAAAGTTTTTATTCTTAATATCAACTTTAAGATAGTCTGCATTCCAACAAAAATTTCATGGCTCTTTTTCCTGAGTAAATACTTATTTTATGAAATACATCAAATTTTTGTTGTGATTTTTCTATTTATGATCAAAATAAGCAAATGCAATGTTATTCTCAAAATTTGATTCACTTGTAGCTAAGTTATAAAATTCTTAAAAAAAACAAATAAAATTTTATCTATGTTATTTTTATTGGTTTATTTTATTTAATATTAAAAGCTAAAACTTTCAGAGCTTTTTTAACATTTGATTTTTTTTTTAAGTTTTTGAGCAAATATTTGGAAGTATTTGAAAGTTTTGGAAACTTTTACTACAGGTATATGTTACATTACATTATATCCTTCAACAATTCTGGTTGGATATTCATAATTCATTCATTTCACCAAGAGCAAGTACATTTACGACATTTAGCATGAAACGTGAACGTTTTAAGGAAACTGCATTATTGAATAGTCGATTGTAATCCCATCTGCATTAAATTTAATTTCATGGATTTATTATAAGACTTAAATGGATTTAAAACATATTGAACTCAGTTGAACGATTTACTTTGGTCAAATAATTTGCGTAGTAAAGTTTGTTGGGAATTATAGTAAATATTATATATAGAAGAGCGATAGCACATTAAAAATTGTTTTTTTAGATATTTTTGTAATCATTAAAATATATTCAAAAGGTTCAAATATACTAACTAATAATAATAATAATTCAAATACATATTTAAAATGAGTACTCAGATTATTTATTCACTTCATTATAAGCCTCTAAAAGTTTTAAAACATAGTCAACGCAATTAAATGAAATATTTAATTTAATCTAATAGTGATAATTTGCTAAGTTTTTTTGTAAATTTTATTTGCTTCATGGAAAACATATTTTTTATGGGTCATATTCAGATTTTTGGTAAAAAATTTTTTCTTACACAATAATAAAAACTATTGCATTTTAAAATAAATGATCGTAGATATTTGTAGACAAATAATAGTTATTATTTGTAAAGTTTTTTTTGAAATTTTAATTTACCAGCATTTATTTTATATTGTATTTGTATTTATAGTAATTCTGTTTCTTTGTACAATGTTCAAAATTATGGCATTTTTTAAGATAATTTTCATAAATTATTTTTCAAAAATATAAATATTATAAAATGAGCTATGATTGTAATTATTTGTAAAAAAATATTAAAAATTATGGCACTTTTGTAGAAATGTCTATATAAAAAAATGATTTTCTTAAATATAGTTATTGTTTCTTCAATTAGTAAAATTTATTCAAAAATACTAAATAGAATAAAATTATTTTTCAAAAATATGAATGTTATAAAATGTGGTATGATTATTATGTGCAAAGTTTGTTTGAAATTTTAATTTATCAGCATTTTTATTATATTGTATTTGGATTTATAGTAATTCTGTTTCACTGTACAATAATAAAAATTATGGCATTTTTATAACAATGTCTGTACAAAAAAAATTGATTTTAATGAATATAGTAGTTGTTTCTGCAATGATTAAAATATATATTCAAAAATGCTAAATACAATTAAATTGTTTTTGAATTTTATGAATATTTCCAATGTTGTCTGATGATTGTAGATAAAAAATAACTTAAAAATATTTACACAATTATTAAAATACAATTAAAATATACTAAATATAAGTGAATTATTTTTGAAAGCTTATTGAAAGTAGTTGTGAAAAATTTAATTATTTAATTTTAAAATTGTGATAGTAACTTTAACATTGAACAAAATATAGTAAAAGTTTTCAAGATTTTTTAATAATGTAAATTAATAGTTGAAATTAATAATTATAGTTGAATATTTAATTCTTAATGATTAGTATACAAAACTTTTATGGTATATGAAAAGTACTAAATGAAAAATCTGTAAACAAAAAAATAAAACAAAACAATATTCAAAAATTATAATATTATATTTATTATAAATAGCATTTCAACATGAAACAGTAACAATTTAATTTTATAGTTTCAACAAATTATTGACAATAAATTTCCATCTTTAATCTATAGGTAACAAAAATTTGAATCATCAAATTCACAATAAATAATTTCTTATGTCATACAATCTTTATACACATTTACACAAACATTATAAACAAAAAAATTCACACTAAATCAGTTTCATCGATCCTTTTCAGTAAGAATTTAGTTTGCTTTTCCAGTAGACAAATCTGTCGTAAATCTTCAAGCTGACACGACTGTAACTTGTTCTCAACCAATCCGAGCATATCGACCAATTCATCAATGTCACTACGTAATGGATACTTATTTTCGTCACCATAATGTTGATCATTTCTCATAATTGCGTCATTAGGCCTCACTTTAGGAATTCCTACAGAAGACTGCCTGCCAAATGTGAATCCTTTTGGTTTAATAGAAATTTGGCCGATTGTAACAGGCTTATTGTTTGTTCCCAAGAATCTGTTAGCCACTTTCATGCCACCTGCTGCTAGTGATTTTAAAAATAGGCACTTTTTGATGTAGGAAATGTTTCTGCTGATTTTGCTGCCGGTGAATTTGATACCAAATGTTTGTCTACGATTGGTGTCCACGTTACGTTGGTTAGGCACAGGTTTTCTTGGTTCCAATTTTTTTACCCGACCAGAATCAACAACAGGTTTAGCACTCACTTCTTTTTTAACACCCAAACCATTTTTGTGCATCACAATTTCTTTTCTTTTAAAAACTCTGTTACCAGTAACAGATTGAACTTCATTACTAACAGGAACTACTTTGTTACTATTATTTGTACTCAAACACGACGAATGTTTTTTAATAAACTTCACACCACTTTGAAGAAAACTTTTATTCTTCATCTCATTTTTTCTAATATTTGAAAACACATCATTTTCACTAACTTTATTTTTGGTAATCTTGGTATAAGTTTTTCGCGTTTTTGCAACATACGGCGTGGTACTTTTAGCAGATGCGATATTTCCGAATTTTACTTTTTCGAAAAGTTCAGTTATTGTAGAATCCATCATTTTAAATTTGCAAAATGAAGAGCAGCAGAGTAACACTTTCGACAAAATTTTTTTGAAAACTGATATGTGTCAGGATCGTTCCGGGTTTTTATAGGCGCGGTTCTGGTAAATAAATTACCTGCGGGGTGAGTCATGACATTGTTAATCGTGGAAGGGGTTGTTTATGAATTAATACATGTTATTAATGGAAAATAATTTTTGAATGATTTAATGTGATTTTATTTTTAGCATCTACCAAAAATATTCACCGATAATTTTTCCATTACCACAGATTTTCAAATATTTGGTTTTTGTTCTGCGCATCTTTAGCATTCAAAAATATAAAAAATTAAAATCAAAGAAAAGTATATTATGAGTATATTATTGATTCGTATTTTAATTATATTCAAAAATTATATATAACATATTTTTTTAATTTTTAAAGAAATCTCAGATAAATAATTACATAATTTATTTTATAATAACTATAAACCTGAAATTGAATTTATATAAATTTAACAGAAAACATTAAACATTGCAGATAAAAATTTTTGATCACAAGGTAAAAAAAAATCTGCATATTTAATGTGTGGAATATTTTTCGATTTTGTAAGGTTAAATATTTAAAGGTAAATTATTTCGAAAAATTCAGCAAATTTCATAAAAATTAACTAAAAAAATCCAATACCTTTAGTAATAATTTAAAATAGAATTTCTATAAATTTAACAGAAAAAATTAAACGTTGCTGAAGAAAATTTTTGATCAGAAGGTAAAAAAAATCTGCATATTTAATGTGTGGAATATTTTTCGATTTTGTTATGAAATCTGGGTAAATTATTTCGACAAAATTCAGCAAATTTCACAAAAATTAACTAACAAAAATCCAATACCTCTGGTAATAGTTTAAAATTGAATTTCTATAAATTTAACAGAAAAAATTAAACACTGCTGAAGAAAATGTTTGATCACAAGGTAAAAAAAATTCTGCATATTTAATGTGTCGAATATTTTTCTGTTATAAAATAAATCTAAGTAAATTATTTCGAAAAAATTCAACATATTTCACAAAAATTAACTAAAAAAAAACCATTACCAAAGATTGTTTATGATCTCGTTAGGTAAAAAAAGTTCTATGTCTCTAATGATAAAAATTTGATATTAATTATATAAAAAATTATATAGATATCATAATATTAATTCTCAATCTAAACTAATTATGTCAAAATTTCATTAAATTGAAATTAAAATATTTTTTATTTACATATTTAAAAATATTAAATTTCGGTTTTGTTTGTATTACACAATTATAAATGCATAAATCTAAGAAGTGCTATTAATTAAATAGATGATTAAATGATTTTACTGCACATAAGTTTATTACAAAAATTCAAGTGTTAAATATTAATATAATATTAAAATATTATATTAGCTTTTTATATTATATTTAGCTTTGTTTAAAAGATAATTTTTAAATAGATGTTGATTGTTTTTACATAAAACTTTTATAATATTTTTTTCGGAATTTAAAGATTACAAAATTTATCAATCAATATTGATTATGAAAATATTTATTTTTGCAAATATTTGTATCTTCTATGAGTCACGATAATCCCTTGTAAACTGAGCAAACAAACAAGTCATAAAATTGAAAAATACTGCATCAGATATAATAAAGAAAGCTTCCAAAGATTTTCTGGCATATTTACATACTATAAAATAATTTTGAACTTATTTTTACCTTTTCCTTTACTTCAATATATAGAAAATATATTTCTATACTTTTTAAATTGTTTTTATAAGATAACATTTCGTATTGCCAGAGAAACAAACATAAAATTTGAATTAAATTTTCTTAATAAACATTATACGATTTTATTAAAATTATAATTTTAAAATAATATCGGAGCAGAAAAACATAAGAGCACAACAATTTATATTATAACTAAATTTGCCCAATTTTATTTTCATAGATTAATAATCAATTTTTTCAGATAAAGTTTTGAAATAGCCAAGCAATATTAATATCCACTTGTTTCTAAAAGTATAGATTAAACATTTTTCCATGTGAAAAAGCTTTCCGAGCATTATTGCATATATTTCACGATTAAAAAAGATCAGCATTAAGCTGCTACTAAAAAATATATCAAAACAAGCATTTTAATTAGCTATTAGTATAAGTAATCATCGCATCAATTTATAGAATACCAAAAATTAGATTATTTTTTTAAAAATTACTGTAGTATCTCTAAAAATAGATAAATTCGTTTGATACTTTAGCCAGTTTGATCTCAAGCAATAAAAATTACAGATTTTTACATGCTAGTATGATTTTAAACATCAAGCAAAAAAATATAGGTAAGTGAAAATTCTAATTCATTATTTTCAAAATATATTATGAAGAATAGGTCTGAATGCCTTCATATAATATACCTTGGAGATTTTGATATCAAATTGTTCGTTATTTGATTTTTTTTTGAGTTTATTGATCACAAATGTGATATCAAGTGAAAAATTGCCATTTGAGGGATAATAAATCAATAAATAAATATATTCAAAACATTTCTCAACTAGGTAGGACAAGTATTGAGCTTACTTCTATTCATCATTTATAAGTTAACAAGGCAAAAAAACGGTAACTTAAGTACAAAATGTTGTATTCAAAATGGATTTATAAATGAAATAATTTCTTATAGCCAAACAAGTAAGAACAAGTACTGGATTGCATTCTAAAAGTTAACAATACAATTTCTGAATGTCTTCATATAATAATAGACAGATTTTAATTCATATAGAATTAAAAAAGTATCTCGTTTACTTAGGTATAAAATGTAATTTTTCAAATAAAAGAAAGACATGTCTTTATAGCAAAATTGCACCTGAAACTAGAAAGGGCAAGAGTTGACTTCCAAATCATTCAGTTAACAAAGCATTTGCTAATTGTCTTGATATATTAATATACAGATTATAATTGAAAAATAACTATAAAAGTTGATTATGCAGGTACAAAATGTTACTTTCAAAATAAATGAAAAAGATATTTGCTTATAGCAAAATAGCACTAAATATTAGAAAGAGTACCTACTGAGTTGACTTCTGAATCGTTAAGTTAACAAAACAATTAATTAATATTTTTTATTATAATAGGTATATTATAAATCAAATACGACAAAAAATATCGTTTACTTAGGTATAAAAATTATTCAAAACATATCAAATAAATATTTTCTCATAAAAAAAATTCCACTAGAGGCTAATAAGTACTGGGGTTGTCTTCTAAATGGTTAATTTAACAAAACCAATTAATAAATGCATCATCATAATAGACAGATTTTAATGTAAGTGAAAATTTAAAAAATATCTAGTTTAGGTATTTTCGAAATAGGTAGAAAAAATATTTCTTTATTCCAGAATTGCATTAGAAACTAGGAAGAACAAGTAACTTGTTGCCTTCTAAAGGTTAACAAATAAATTTCTATCTTCGTTTAATAACAGGCAGATTGTAAATTTTTAGTATTTCGTTTCCTTTCGACAAAATAATTTTCAAAATATATGAAAGATATATTTTCTTATGTCAAGTTTCTACTAGAAACTTGAAAGGACAAGTATAGAATTATTTTCTACTCGCTATTGATAAGTTAGCCAAGCAATTACTGAATATAATTCATAGACCTTCATATAATAATTAGATTAGATTAGAAGATTAGAAGATAAAATGTTATTTTTGACATAGATAAAAGACATTTATTATTCAAAGCAAAATTACAATTATGTTTGAACAACCTCATTTAATTTACAGATATTGCTTCTATAAACAAAATAAAGCTCGCCATCTGGTCATCTCTTATTCTTTATACATATCAGTCATAATAATTGCTAAAAAATTGTTTATTAAAAATATTCTAATTAATTCTCAAAAAATAAAAAACAGTAAAATTGCACTTACAAAAATAAAACCGAAATGAAACTAAACTGGAAAAGACAGGTACTGGGTTGCACTTTAATCGCCATCAATAAGTTAGCATAACAATTTCTGAATGTCTTCATATGATACTAGATAGATTATAAACCAAATTTAAAACAAGAATTTAAAAAAAATATCCAGTTTACTTAGGTACAAACTTAGATTCATTTGAAATCATATTTTATATCAAGGTGTGGAAAAAAGTTAATTTTGAAAAAAGTTTTTACCTTAAAGAGAGACAGTTTAATTCATTATCTATTTATTAATATATCTTATTTTCTAAATAGATAAGAGAAAAATATTTCCTTAAAGCAAAATCCCATGAGTCATAATGATACCGTTATAAAGTGGGCAAAACAAGTAATAAACAAGAGGATACATCGCCAACAAACGCGAGGGAATGCACCAGGTAAACTATTACTCACATCAGCAGGTGCACTATGAGCTTTTCAGCAAATATTTTGGTGTTATGGAGCATGAAGTAATAAATTCCGTGTTTTGCTCAGTTGAAACTTGAAGGGCTGAGTAATATATTAATTTGACTCCCAAACTATATGAGACATGCGGTCTGGGAGGAAAACAATTTTGATCAAAAGCAAACTATCATAAAGGAAGATAATTGTTAATGTAGAGTATGATATGATTCATAGATAAAATAACTACTTGGTTACATTTTTATATGAGTGCAAATTGTCAGCCCTATTAGATTAATTCTAATAACAAAAAATCATCAAATATGGATGGATTAACCAGTGGGTTACCATCTAAAAAATACAAAGAAAGGAAAAGCTTCAGCTTTAGTTTTTACTTAAATGTTAATATACACAAATTGTAAATTTGTCAATAACAAAACATAACAAATTAAATTTTATCTATCTATTCTATCAATAATTTAATATATTAACAATTTAATAAAATTTATTTGGCTAGTTGGTATTGAATAATAACTATATATGAAAAGTGAATTTAACTTCTAATTTTGGTATATAATCTATTTTATCAATATTATATTATATCAACAATTTATTAAAATTTATTTGGCTAGTTGGTAATAATAATAACTATTATATATAATAAGTGATTTTTTCTTCTAATTTTGGTATATAATCTATATTTACTAACTAGTATTAAAGCTGTTATTACATGTTAAATTTTTAATTAAAGTACATATATAAAAATTAGGTTCAATCACAGACTATTAAAATTTATGCTTAAAAATTTCAAATAAGTTAGATATGAGTATAAAAAATAAATTATTTACTAATCCTTTTAAAGTTTTAATTAACAAAATCAAAAAAAATGCTTTAATACTGGTTATTACAATTAATATATAAATTATCCATATACATATTAATTTAATTTGCAATTAAAATTGTAAATTTTGTTTAATGTTGATCAGTTTGAAAATTAATGAGTTTTCAAAATTAGTTTTTTATACCAGCGTTAAGCATCTGCGATATGTAGTTAAAACTTTTGTTCTATGATATCAAAAGGCAGCACGATTTTAATAAAAATTACTAAGTTAAATTCAAAAACTTTTAGTCAACATAGCTGAAACATATTAGAATTATAAGTTAATAAAAAAATGTTCGAGCTTTCATTTATTTTTATTTTAAACTATTGTAAAATACAAAATTATAGCTAACGAACCATTGAACTTTTTCGCAGAATTGTCTATTGGAATTAACAAATGTTTTTCAATTCGTGGAACTCACAATGGCATAAATTGCATGTAGAACATTTCACGAATAATTGCTGAAATAATTCTGTTATCACAGCAATAGTCACGCAAACGCATTTTTATTTTTGATAAATAAAACGAATAGAACGTATTTTATTTAAAAAATTCAATTGCAAAACAAAATTTTTATGCATATTCCAAAGCATCAATTTTTGAATCAATAATTATTTATCGGTTATAGTATATGAAACATCTTATTCAAATTTTATTCATGGGTAAAGCTTTATGGATCGTCAATGATGAGCTTTAAGGGTTCATAAATACTTTACTCGCCTTAAAATAATATCGAAATACAGTCAATTATATTGAACATCGTTTTATTGATGTTATCCTTAGAAACCAACAGGGATGTAAAACTTTTAATATAGATCATAGAAAAATTATTAAGCAAATTCATTTATAATTCTTACCATTTGTTTAGAATAATCAATACATTAAAAAATAAATCGAAGGTTTAAAAACCCAGCACATAATAAAAATAAAAGAAGTTCAAAATACAACAAAAATTCCTTTTTTCCAAAAAGTCAATCTTTTTCAAAAATTTCAAAATTTTCAAAAAACAGATTTTTTCAAAGTTTATAATAATTTTGTAGCTTTTTCACAAATTTTGATTTATAAATGTGCCATAAAATATCATAATAAAAATAAAAACCCAGCATCATAATAAAAATAAAAAAATTCAAAATATAACAAAAAATTATTTTTTTTCCGAAAAGTCAATTTTTTTCAAAATTTTCAAAAATCTGATTTTTTCAATGTTTTAAAATAATTTAATTTTTGTTACGGAAAGTTCCAGCAATTTGCCTCAAGGCACGATTCCATGCACCACTAGTTCATTTATCACTTGACCCTACTTTATTCCATAATTAATTTTCGATCCATACTAATTTTCCGAGGGTTTTTCTCGCCTGATTTGAACTTAATGTACTTGAGCTTTCGTATGGAAGCAATGAGCCACCTATACAATAAATGATCTGCTATACCTGAATTAAAGCTCAGATTATATAAATGAGGCTCATTAGGGCCATCGGAATCCGACGGTTTAGCCGTGCACTACAAATTAATACCGATCGCTTTTTGTAATACTCTCGAAAATTAATTAGTTTCTTATAGAACATTACGTTATATGGAAAATGGTAAATAATTCTGGGAACTATATATCTGGGAAAATATTCATATCAATAAATATATCTGAGAAAGTAGATTAGAAGAACTACTTTTGTTTGCACTGGTAATATATAAATATATAAAAACAGATTCTGCAAATATTCTAAGGCCAATCATTTTTTGTTTCATAAGGAATGGTCAATTGATTTGTACTAATAGTGTAAAAAAGTAATGTGTTCAGAGAACATGGTTTTGAATTATTTCAGATTGCTGGAACTATAAATATATTGGTTATTATGAATTTTTCCTAACATAACAACAATCACAATCATCGCAATCTATTTTGCAACTTTGTAAATTTTGTTGCAAACATGTAAATATACGTATTCGATATTTTGTATATGTAAATATAAATGCAAAATAGTAAAAAATTATTAGTGTTTTAATATATATATCGAGACCACTAAATTATATTGTTAAATTTTCACAAGTAGTTCCTAAAAATCAATTTATATATATATATATATATATATATATATATATATATAGATATATATATATATATACACACACTCATATATATATATATATATATATATATATGTATGTGTGTGTGTGTCTATGATCACAACGTTTTATAAAGTTTCGTATAATATACGAGTTTAATATCACAGTCCATTATGGAATGTTCGTAGAACAACGCAGCAAAAATCACGTCCATACCATATAAACGAGTTCAACTTTATATATGAACAGTATATTTTGTGTACATTAAACTTATTATACAGTTTCATATATTGGAGATAAGAGTTTTGGAAAAATGTCCATTTATAAAATATATTTCTGAAAATAAAAATGAATAATTTTTGAATGATATTGATTTTGTACATTTCGACTTTAAATTGTATTATCAATTATACCCATACTATTGTATTGTATTATCAATAATACTCATACTCAAAAACAATTATAAGAATTATTTATTTTTCTTGCTTATCTATTTTAGCTTTTATTTCGTGTTCCAATTATGGCATAACATTTTCTGTTTTCCTGCATTTACCTCCAAAATGAAATACATACTAATTGAAGTGAGAGTCAGTTGCTTTAACCACGTGACCATCCTAAAATATCAATGAAAACTCTATACTTGTACCTAATTTCGGAAAACTTTAATTAAATTTTGTAACTTCCAAACCACTTCTCATAGCCCCAATATATTTTAATGGGTCTGTTTTGATTATAAACTCTATTATTATGTAAAGTTTTATCAAAATGGGCGAGTACATCTGAAATTGTCCTAGTTATGGTTGAAGTACAGGAGTGGCACAAATGTCCAATTTGACTTTAAGTAATTATACAGTTAAAACCAAATGAACTTGATTACAACACTTAACACATATCAAAAATGCAACTATCGTGCTATGTTTAGTAAAAATCCCAGTTAATTCCTAAACATAGAATGTGTTTTTCTATTATTTTTTTCTAAAATTTGTCATCTGTCTTTTTTTGCCCTATAGCAAAAAGGACAGCCAGGAGGCAAAAAGTTTTAATGTTTTATTACTAAGTTTGAAGGAATTTTACAAACCAATAGCATTCAACTATTGTTAATTCAAAATATTAATTTAATGGGCACACCTATTTATAAAAATAACACTGTATATAACCTTGGTCTGGTACTTTTGTTAGTAATAATTGTCAGCGTAGTTGTGACAACTATTAATTTAATTCCTTTCTTTTCATCTTTAATTCATTTCGAAATGGACTACTTGAACGTTTATACAGGCAAAATGTAGGTAAACAATAAAAAACAGTAAATGAAAAAGGATAATGAGTTAAAAAAGACAACTTTGCAAGAGATAAATTAAATTATTAGTTATTTCAACTCTAATGATTCTCTAATAATAATTCTTCAGGCGAAGTTCCATACAAAGGTTGTAAGGAGTGTGATCTTTGTGAAAAATGCATTTGAAACAGAAATTGTATTTATCTTATTTGTAATAACTATATTTTAACAAACAATGTCAATTGGAAATAAGCTCGAATTGGACTTTTGTGCACCGCCCTGCTCTATATTATTGTAAAGCGATAAGAGTATTTCTAGTACCCCGAAAAGAATTATGTAAATCCCTCGTCGTTGTCTTTGTTAATGCACTTCGATATCTTCATTTAAATTTTTTTAAGAACTTTCTTCCACCCAAAGCAAAACAATAAATATGTAAATTCACAACTAGAATGTATTTTCAAATTCTTTCATTACACAATAGCTGTGTCTTTTCCTCATTGTGCTCTAGGGGGGCGCAAATTCGTTGAGCTTTGCAAATATTCCTATTATCGCGCAAACAGACTAAAACAACAAAATATAAAGGCGTTTGACTCCGACAACCGCATGACGGAGCATTGTTTGTGATTGGGAGCCGAGTTGAATCAACTTCCTTCTTATTTGCTTTTGCATAAACTAGATCGTGACAGAAGAGACTTTATCCAGGATAATGAACGTCTGAGCCGACGAATTATATAGAATTATCTTATAAACGGAATATTAGATTTTGATAATTCTTTGATTGTTCGCAACATCACGCGTGAAGAAGAAACGCTTGCTTAAGATTATGATATAACGATGTGAGAGTAAATTAAAAGTACACCAGGAATAGATTATTTTTAAAGAATTTCAAGTGCACATTTCCGAATGAACTGCATCTAATTATATTTTTCCTGTTTTTATTCTTTCTTATTAGTATAAGACAATCAATGTAATCAAACTATAGACCTCCCGGAGAAGTTTGTTTTAGCCAGCAAATCCGATTTGGAAATTTTATGTCTTCTTCGTGTTTTAAGTCATTCTGGATGGAATGAGACCAAATTTGACAAAAGTATGTGAGCAGGTTTTAGACCTTTCGGCTATATTTTCCCAAAAACGGCTAAAGAGATTTTAAATATTTTAAAAGCCATTTCATGAAACTCCATGAGATCAAGCTACACACACACACACAATTATATTTATATATATATCAAATTATTAATCAGCAGAACAGTGTAAAATTTTGTTCCACGTTTCAGGCCACAATCCTGAATGTATTTTATTACTGTTCGAAAGATAATGATTGAAATCGTGCTGAATAGTTTTATTAAATTGTATAAAAAAATAAAACCCGCAAAAAACAAAAACCAGAAAAATACGATATTTGTCTAGTTATCAGATTATAAATGGTTATTAAAATTGAAAACTGTGAGGAGAAAATTGAGGGTTGACCCAATGCATTAAAAAATCAGTGTTGCAGTTGGACAGTTTAAGTCATTAACTCTCCTGATAAAAAATTGAAATAATTTAGTCATTATTTATAAGAAATTATTTTATAAGCAAATAGTTAAGATTATATAAATATCAACGTAGGAAAACAACTATTGAGTTGTTTTTCCAACCCCTTTAGTATACAATGTTCCTTTACGGCTGACAATTGTAAATTTCACAAATTTATTAAATGTCCTTAACTAGACAGTTGTAAATACAATAGAGAATAAAAAAAACAGTTGGACAACCTTCGATGAAATTATTTTTTATGTAAAATTGAGCTTTTGCTTAATCGAAAAATCTTAATCGAAATTCATCCAATAACGTTCATTGACAGAAATCGAAATAAAAAATGATGTTATTATTACCATAATAATTTCTACAAACTAAGGGTTTATGGTAAGAAGGTGAAAATTTAAGATTACATGTGTTTTATATACGCATAAAAACATGAAAATTGACCCCAAAAAAATTGGGTGATCAACCTCTACCACTTGGTTTCATTCATAATATGGGAAAACCTATCCTGGATATATCTAACAGTTTTTCAAATAAATATATCTAACAGTTTTCTAAATTTTCACGGAGATTTTTTTTTTTTTTTTTTTTTTAAACTTTATTACTTTTTTTTTACATTTTTATGATACTTAACACTTTTTCTTACATACATATAACTATTTCTTACTTATTACATACATTTTACTTTTTTTTTTCCTTACATATTTACATGTTCTTAATTACTTTTTCCTTTTTTTTTATTACATATATTTGAATTTTAACTTTTTCCCGAAGGTCGATGTATTGACTTATTCTCCAACTCAGTCATGGATGCACAGAGTCAGAAGTCCTTGTTTTTTTTTCATTTTGAGTATAGTTATACAATCCAAGTACCTGTTACTTGTAAGAGGCATGCTGCCACTACAGCTATTGCACACTCTGCATATACGTATGCTGCAGCAATGCCCACGAAAGGCCATTTTCACTTGAAATCATATTTGAAATCTATGATTTCAAGTGAAAATTTGGTATCAAGCTGCTTTGATACCGAACCGGCCGCAGTCGTGATCGGATGTACGATTTATGAATTCATAGTATGTGTAATACGCACATACATTCATTATAATATATATAAATAGATATAAAATATGTTATATAAGATTATTGAATATTTTGAATTAAGATAAGATCTGATAAAATGCAACAACCTAACTAATGCACTTTTTTTCATTTTACAGGAACGAAATACCGGGTACCAATTGATGAGATAAAATAACATAAGGTAAGATAAAATATTATGTTCTAAATATAATATATATATATATATATATATATATATATATATATATATATATTAGGGTGGTCCTTAATATGGATATTTCGAATTTCCTTGCTCCCAAGGGCTCAAATGATTCCAAATTAATAAAAAGCAATTCTCTGAAAGTTTTAGCTCTTAATATTAACTTTTAGATAGAGCAATTCAATCAAACTTTGTATGGAAATAACATAAAAAAAAAATTTGAAAATTAAAAAAAAAATTTTTTTAGGTATAACTTAGTGACAAATGAATTAAAAGTGAAAATTCTAATTTGATGCTCTGCAAAATTTTTAAAAATTATTTCATGTTATTATCTATCGTTTAATTCTAGACTTTTAAATGAGTCTTTAGTTCACCATATTATTGAAACATGGACTTAGATATACAGTTTTATATTACAAAATTAAGTTAAAGTTAATTAAAGTTTTTCTTTTTTCATTTGTAACGTTATTAAGGACAGTCTTTGCCTTATATTTAATTCAAAAAAAAAAGAAAATGACATTTAATTTCTAACAGACTGTCATTTCATTATTTTCTTGACTAATAAAAAATATGAAATATACACATTCATGCCATCATATGAACAACCATATACATTTTAAAATTAAAATTAGCTCACGGTTTTACTGTTCTTTGTAATATTATTTCATGTGAAAATGAATGTTATATAAAAGTTTCTCGGACCTGCTGGCTTCCTTTTAAAAGCTAGTTAAAAAATGCTAATCTAGATCTCTCATTCGTATTCGTATGCATGCTGAAAAAAGTAATAAGTGAAAAAAAGAAAATGTAGAGTATGCCATTACACTAGCAAAAAGCACATTGAGTAATATTATTGGAATATAATAAGCAATTAAGCTATACTAAATGTTCAGGAAAAATTGAAAGAATTATGATTATTATGACCAGGCTTATGATTTATGCAGTACTTACTGTACTTTGCCACTTTCGCTGTGGCATATTGTGATTGAAAACAAAGAATAACAATTATAAAAGTTTATTTCTACAATATTTGTGGGTCCACACATTTTTTTTTTGTTTTTTCACTGGCTGCGTGAATATAAAACTATCTGGTTTTCCGACTCTGAAACAGGCAACATACAGTTGTCAGTATTGAAAGCAATCATCATCTAAAAAACCACACAAATCAGAATTGATCTTGAGATTTATTGATCATGATTGCAAATTCCAATCAAAATTAAAAGCTATGTCTGTCGGAATTATGGGTATTCAAAGAATGATCACATTTTCATCTTTCAAAGGCACCGATAAAGTAATTGCTTTCACTACGTATTTTATTAATTTCCTACCCAAAATTTGCAAGATGATAATTAGCACACCCATTTTTAATTTTAATGTGTGTGGTGTCATTCCTCATTGATCAAGTGATTTTAAAAATGCCTTTGAACAATTAACTATTCCATCTAATTTAATTAATTAATTTATTTAATTTTATCACTTTTATTTAATTTTCCCCTATATTGACATATATATTTTTTTTAAATACAAGTTTTTAGAAATCGACAAAATTCTAATTTATATATATATATATATATATATATATACATATATATATATATATATAGGATGCGCTATTACCATGTGAATTGTATTGCAATTCCAATTAAATCACTTCCAAATGACCCTTAAATTCAATTTGAAAGTTAATTGAACATTCAGAGACCTCAGTCGTCTATTACTCTGTGTAGATACAGATTTTCAAAACAAACTTTATCTGCGTAATGCAAACGATAAACATTAATGTAATTGCTGAAGTTTCTAGATCGCAACTCGCAAAATATCAACCTTGGTAATCGAATCATTACTATAATGGGCAATTGTTGTAGCAAAGTTAGCAAATGGAACAATTGGTTTGGAGTGGATATTGAAAGGAAAATATAACTAGAAATCTCTGAATTTGTACATTTTTTCATATATTTTAACTCCAGAATTTTATTGAGTATATGAATGCTCATAGAAATCTTAATTGAATTAAATACAAACAGGCAAACTCATACGCAAAATATTTTTTGAAGTTGGATACTTCATCAAATGTTGGAGATGTTATTTATTTATTTTCTAAAATATTTTTAAAGTAAAATTTCTTTAGGCGCGACTAGGGAGTAAATCTGTACAAATGCAACGGAAATTGCGTTACGCCTGAACTATTCGTCATGCGCTCTCGATGAGATCATTTCTATACGGGTCGATTGTGATTAGTCGTCGTGTAGAGTGAACAGAGATTTTTCGTTGTATGCGTACCGGCGTACACCAATGAGAAGATCGGAATGTCATTAAATTTTAAGGATGCATCGTAGTACAAATCTTGATTTAATAAAGAAAATGCCTGAATCAGAAGAATATTTTACCCTGTCCCTCGTAAATAATTATAATGAAAATAATAAAGCAAATGAAACATTTGCGCCGTGTACAAAACGTAAATTTATTGAAATAATTTTTATATTATTAGTAGTTTCTATAATTTTTTGAAATTATCAAAAAGAAAAATACTTTTATAGTAGTCAGGACAGATATTACAGCTGCTCAAAAAATGAGATTACATCGGCAGCGAAAAAGTAAAAAAATACAAGCAGCCAAAAAATGTAGGTTAATTTTAATTACATGAAGTTCTTCAAATACAATTACGGGATGAGTGAAATTGTGAATATTTCTTTAGGCGTTGTTTAACATAATCCACTGTGTGAACGAATATTATAGAATTTATTAATCAGCAATCACTTCATTTCTCTAATGAAGGTTCATTTCTAAATGCTAATTACAATGACAAATCGATCATGTCATATTTGAAGTATGGCATTAATTACATTATTGTTTTCAAATATTATAAATATTTTTAATGCTATTTTAAATAGTTAAATTATAATTTATTATTACATAAATATGTATAATGGTAGACATTAATAAATATGTCCTTCACGAGAGTTACCATATTACTAATAAACATATTTCAATATTGTTATAAGATGTATTTATTTTTAACTTAAATGCCATCTTGTACATTTAGAAACAGTTTTATTAAAACCTATTCTTCAATAATAGTATAAATGTTCAAAATCTCGGCGGATTCTCAATCGATATATAACCCTAAGGGCAACGGAGCGTTAGGTCGTAGTTTCCGGAACCTTAATCAATTGCTTAATTGAGCACAAACAACCTCAACTGATAAGTGAAGCAAGGGTAAATAAAAGGTATCTAATGCAATTATGGCTTTTCCTGAATTATTTCATTTATTTTATTAGGATAATCTAATATTATAGGCCGGTATAATCATCTGGAAAATGTATCTCGTAGTGTTGCGCATGATGAATTTAGTATCATGTCGGTATTAAGTTTGTCTGTGGCTCCGTAGTAAGGGTTTTGATCTTGCAAACACGGGTTCAAGGTCTTACTCATAATCAGGCATTATTGATATCAGTTTTTACTTAAAAATAAACTTAATTTAAAATTTGCGTACAACAGTGATATTTTTGACTTTTCAAAAAGCCAGTTATATTGTCACCAAAAAATTCTATTCAATTTTATAATAGTTTATAACGATCAACTAATTTTAAATTGTTTGAAATTAAAATTGGAAAATAAATGTGTATGTGATTTCGAATTATGTTTTTCATACACGATTTTTCGTAAACGGTCACGTCGATTTCAAAAATGTTAAATTTATTTTGTAAAACTCAATTATAACTTTCGTTGATTAGTTTTGCATGATGTTAGGTTTGTTGTAGATAAGTTTTTGTGTGGCTGGTAGTTAAATTTGCTTGTCGATAGTTTTGCCATGTTTTTCACTTTCCATAGGAATTTGAGTAACTCAAAAAATATTTGATTCTTATTAATGGTTGAACGTGTTTTATTAGTTTTCAGCAAAGGCAGGTTCAGCCGTTTTGAAGGGCAAAAAGAGCCAAAAATGGTAATTTAGTTTTTGAGATAACGGAGCGTCCGATTCGAATGATTCAAAAGACATTTCGAGATTCAATAAAAAAAGGTTCCAGAAATCCAATAAAAAAAGGAAAAAAGCCATTTGGCTGTTAAAAATGATCAGTAGACATATGCCCATCAAATTATATAGTTTTGCCATATTTGCTTTTATCAACCGATGTGTGGCTTATCTATATTTGATATATTTTTATTATTATAAATTTTCTTAAACTGATGATATAATTTGATGCAGCAATGCCGGCAAAGGGATATTTTCACTTGAAAACATATTTTAGGTCTATATTTTACTACTGCTTGACATCAAGCTGTTTGCAATGAGTATGTTGAATCTGAATTTGAATTCTTGTGATTTTAAAGCCAAAGCTCTTATTACTGAAGCTTTGAAAATTTTAAAATTACTCTTCAGTCATTAGAAATTGCAGTCACATTTTTTATTAAGGATCATTCAATATGTTTAGCCTGTTACAAAATTTTTGTTATAGTTTGCTTGATTCAAGATTCATCCGATGTCAGAGTATATTTTATAATATATTAATCAAAGTACCTGTAAAAATCATCATATGCCTAATTACTGACCAAAGTATCAAAAAATTGATACTATGACTTTACCTTCAGTGACCTTTCTGATGAAACCCTTTCTGCATACAGGTGACTGCTTTTCAAGGAAAATATTGATTAGAATTAAGACAATTATTAAATGTGGTTCTTAATATAGAAGATAAAATATCTCATGCGTATAATTTTAAAATTTGGTGAATGTCACTGATCAAAAGTAACAAGAGATTACTCAGATATATTTATACGCTATAAATAAACTTATATAAGTATAAAAGGCAAATAAATAGTTATTCTGTTTGGCAAATAAATAGTTATTCTAAGAAAAGATAAAGTGGACTGACAAGATAATAAATGAAGAAGTCCAAAGAAGAGTGGGCTAAGAAAGAACTCTATTGAGCACGATTCTGAAAAGAAAAGGAAACTGTATCGGACTCATTCAAAAAAGTGCCTTCTGCATGGCGTCGTCAAAGTCAGAATATAAGGACTGAAAGGATTGGGAAGAAAAAGAATGCAGACGATTGACGACTTACGCGAGAAGAGGGAACTGAAAGCCAATGCACGAGATCAGGAAAATCCTTTTAAAACGGAAAATGTCCTGTTTGCCTCGTGACCGTTTCATTTTATCCCGTCTATAGGGTAATAAGGACCAGATGACAAATTTTTGAAAAACAGCAAAAAAATACATTTCTACAATTTACAATTTACCCGGCCTGTCGGGTGAAGAGGACTAGGTTACAAATTTTTGAAAATCAGCAAAAAAATTACACATTTCTGGAATGAAGATTTAACTGCGAGTTTTACTGAACATAGTTAGATAGTTGTTTGTTTGATATGTGTTATTTAGTGTGGTATAATTAGTTTGGTTTTCACAATATAATTGCTCAAAGTCAAACTGGACCTTTGATTCCGCTCTATCTAATAGAATTAAATAAATTAAATTTATAACTATTTGGCCTTATTACTTACTATGCAGTAGTTTTTATTGCAAATTTTATTTCGTGCAAAGTTCACAACCTCATTTGCAGAATAAAAGCATTGTGCAATTTTTTGTCCAGACATGAGTTTCGCATGCAGAGACATAATAAATTATGCAAATGAAAGCTGGATGTTCAGTGCATTTTCTAAAACGTGATTTCGCTCAGTCTGATATATTTTTGCACGAAGTGTAAAATATGTGAACGCTTTTCCTGGCTTAAGTCTGCTCGTACAATGTAGCTCGTTTGTGGTACATCTTGTAATGTTGTGAATCCGGTATATAAGGACATTTTTGCATATTTTTAGAATTCAGTATCAAACACTGAAACGAAATCCTATTGTTACTGTTTCTTTCTGCACATCCGTAAATAAGTTTAAATTTGCAGAATATTTTTGTATAATACAAAAAAAGAGAAATACGTGATTTTCAATGGGATCTGCCTGAATTTAATTAATTAGCTATTAGAATTCTTTGATATACAATAAGCTGTTGAGATAAATCATCTTTATAACGATATTTTTTCTGAAGATAAAGGCTACCCATTGGTTGCTTTGATTGATCTATAATTTTACTACTGATTTGATACACCTTAATAAACCCAATCCTTAAGGTTGCAAGATCAAGGCTCTACAATTCCTAAACTCATCATTTCATTTATTTTTATAATAATCTCTATTTGCAGAAACTAATTTTTATTGTATCGTCACAAATTATTGCACAGATCAAGTAAATTAATATTAAAATGTTCATTTCAATAGTATGAAATTTAATACCCATTTATAGTATAGTTAAATTTATTACTTCAAGTATTCCGTTTATATGTCATATCAAAAATTAATTCCATTATATATTTAAAAGTATCAAAATCCATTCAATATATAAACAATGGCTTCTGAACACAACTAATTCCGCTTCACAACAATCAATAATTATATAATAGACAAAAATACTTATGTAAACCTTCAACAGCTTTTTTTAAATATGATATATTCTATGGTAAAAAAACAATTTAATCATATTAATTTTCATATTGTAGTGCTTCTGTGTAATTTCAACAATGAATTTTAATTAAAAATCAGTTTTTCAACGAGTTTCTCATCAAATTAAATGCAATCAAAGTTCTTTGAAGAAAGTTTCTTGAAGTCAATAAGAACAAGCAATTTAATTAATATGGGAATATTCGATGTGGCACTCTTGGTATTTAAATGGTATTTAAATGATACATTTTATTAAGAAACTTTTTTATTTATATTAATACTGTCGGAGATTCCATTTAAATGAAAATGAAAGTGATCTGTTTTTTTTATTTATCCGCTTTTTATATGTTTCAAGATTTTATTTTGCTATTTTACATACTTATTTTTTTTTTTACCTACAACTAATAACTTTAAATTTTGATTGAAAACCTTGAAAATAGCCATACCTAATTATACAATACATATTAGTATTCATTGATGATAATAACATTTCATTATGGTAATCATTATTATTATATTATTAGTAGCATTGAATTTTTCAAAAGCATGTATACAAAAACTACTGACTGACGTTTTTTTAATATTATTATCAATGTTTCAAATTAAAATTTAATTAAAAAAATTATTCATTGATTTATTTAAGAAACAATTTACTAGAGAGCTTTTTCATAAATATTTCGTTATTTGATTTCACGATTGTGTCTTGAAACGCTTCTATTAATATTTTAATTTAATTTGGTTTCTCTAATTAGAGGGGTTTAATTAGGACCAATATTTATTAAATCAATAATAAATCAATTTATTAGACATTTATATTTAAGATATACTTGTTTTATATAGAAAGTCATATCACACTTGATCGAGCTAATTTGCTTCATTTACTATGAAATAAAATAATTTTGAAACACATATATTGATTAATATCAGGTAGAATAGCCTTTATTACAAAACAATAATTAATTTTTATAATTAAACTACTTGTCATAAGGCTATAATATTTTAAAGGGTTTATTTTGACTATCAACCACATCACAATGCAAATTTTCATCAATGTTTTGCGAAAGTAAACTAAAGATCTCGTTGTAAGTTGCATGTTAACTTAATAAAAATGCTAAAATTTGATGATTTTTCAAAGTATTGCAAAATATTTAAAAATAATAATAAGTACATATAGCCCTTATACTATTCTAATGTGATGTCCAAATAGTTGGTGTGATGTCTATTATCCACGACTCAATCTGGGTAGTTTACGCATCTACTAACCGTGCACTGGCTAAATGGGTTGGTTAATGGGTAACCATGGGATAACACGTTTAGACAAAGATATTCTAAGCCCTCATCACTAATTTCGAATTCTAGGAAGATGAGGATTATAGACGGATAGCTGATGAAAGAACTTACAGATAAGGAAAGAATTTTTTTTTGTCTCTAAACAGCAATCACAACTTAAGAGTCCTACTTAACTAAAAACATTTTTTAAGGAGGTGATCTAATGGCTAATCTATGAACTGTATTAAAATTTTTATATAAATTTTGAATTTTGGTCGGAAATTAGTGGTTACAGATATGGGGTTTGAATCCGTGGTACCAAATTCGATACCCGCCTCTGGCAACCTGATGTCAATCAGTAGTGTCAATTTGGAAATAACGATAGCGATATGTTTCCAAGTAAAAATGGTTGTAACCTGATATTATAAATTACTATTATAGAAATTGTTATAACAAAATTCATCACTTGAAGATAGAACATCTATTTAAGTTGCCATCTATAAATCGTTATAGAGGATCCCTTATAGAAGCTTATAGGACTCTGATGTTTGATCCCCGTTGAAATAAGGTGAATAAAAATGTAAAGAATTTTTTATTACTAGCTTGCTGACTATTAACCCCGTTTGGAAAAAGATCAATGTTATCTGAGCACCCTGATAAGAACCCGCATCGCCTATAATGTGATTCTTCCATGCCTTTGGCCCAATAACCAATTTCGTAGTTCTTTCGTGTACTTGTTTCTTCTAAATAATAAAGTAGTTGTTCTAAATTATTTAGAGAGTAAGAAAAAAATCTTTACTTTGTGTGGAAATGATCGTCGGCTTTTTATTTCAGTTGAAATTAAATATTAATGTAGATGTTGTAGTAATGTAGAAATATTAATGTAAATAGAAATGTGGAAGTAGTAGTTCATGGGTTTCCACATTAAGTAGATTTCTAGTTAAGTGTAAGATATGAATTCTTCCTTTGGATGAAAATGACTGTGGCTTTTATTTTTGATCAGTTGAAATTAAATATTGAAAAATTATGAAATGTTGTAGAAGTTCATAATTCTATAAAATAGTCCTTTACTCAAGGGTAAGAAATAAATCCTTGCTTTGGATGAGAATGATTGAGAGCTTTTAGAAAAAAATTAATTAATCATTTGAAACTATATTTTAAAATGCCATAAATGATTGCAGTTGCTTATATTAAAATTAAAACAAAATTGTTAGTGAAGTTTAAATTCATTTGATTTAAATTAAATATTTAACAAACCTTTAATTGTTCAAAAATCAGCAAGGAATAGAATGACAACTTGAATGTAATATCACAATAAAAAGTACATTTTTTATGAACTACTATTGTATATTTATTGGATGTTATTAGCAGTATGTAAGATTCTCATCAATAGTTTATTTTTGTTATATTTTTTAACTAAACCTTATTGATTAACTAGCAATATTAATTATTAATAATAATAATCAATATTCAAAAATATAATTTATAAATTAAATTTATAAGTAAAAAAATAAATTAACTGAATTAGTAAAGAATAAATTAGTAGGTATATATTAAAGTTTCAGTATTTAGAAAAAAAATTAATTATCTTTATCATTTAATTTTTTATTTCAAGGGTAAATAAATTTTATTGTTAACCTTATATTATAGAAAATATACCAAAAAATAATTGTCTATATCACAAGCTTTTACTTAAAATTATTTTAGCTATTATTGAATAGATTTTTTCTGTCTTTCGATTTTTTTTAATAGCTAGATAGTTATTTAACGATCTACAGATTTTTTAACGATATTAAGATAATTCTAATTAAATGTATTTAACAAAAAATATCTTAGTAAATTATGTTAGCTAAGAATAACCTCAGGTTATAAAATTTTAAATTCTCTAATATATTTTTGCGCTTTTTCTTCCATATTTTTTTATATTACTTTATTTATATATTTAATTTTAATTTTTTTATATTATTTACTAATTTAATTAAATATAAATATAATTTATAATAATATAAAAAAATATATACATAAAAATGTACAACAAAATGAGAGAACCCTTTGATTCAAAAACTGAATCCCGAATTCGCATCTGACAATTTTATTTTCAAAAATAATTTTTAAATAAAATTACTGTACTCATATGTTTTAAATGTATTATTTAATTAAAAACTATTTTATATATAATACGTATTATAATTGAATCATCGACTTAGTATCACATTCCATTTCACAAACTAAAATGTTATTAAAACATTACCCTTGTGAAAATTTTATATTAATACCTGCGTTTTGTATAATATAATTAAAATATTTTCGCTCTTTGAAAATGTGTATTGAATATTCTATTAATCGTAATGGATTTCTACGTTATATATAATTTATTTAAAATGTCCATAACAATATTTATACTTATATAATAATCGTATTTATGTACCATAACGTCAAAGAGAATTATTGGCAAATATATTGGAAAATGTTTATATACTTTGACAGTCCAATGGTCAGTAAATTGCTGGAAAATTTAAATATTTTTTTCGCCTAAGGTAAATATAAATTTGGTATATTTTTTCTATTTAAATATAGTATTTTTTTGCATTTATATTGTATGATTTTTCATAAATTTGCTAACAAACAGAGTAGCATTGAAAGTTCTGAATTATACCTTATTGAATAAATATATTTATCGACGATATACTTATTCACAAATTTATAATAATAAAACAGTGAATTGAATGCGAAATTCTAAACTATATATGAATCCAGTTTTCTTCTGTGGAAATATAAGTTATGATGATCATTACATCGGAGTTCTTGCGAAACTTTTTCAAACAATGCGGTCGCAAATCCGGAAAGAATACGGAACACACAAAAACTTTCAGAAGATTTGTTGAATTTTTGAAAAATGTTGTGATATATTTATACAAAGAAAGAAAAATAGAGTTGTAGATTGATAACTTGGCTTTTGTGCAATTTGTGATAATAATAGTAGTATGTATGCCACGAAGTCGCAGATGCAAGACACGAACCCGGTCTTACTCAATTACATGAAATAAAAATAAATAGTTTCCCATGAAACGTTGCCACCAGATATAAAATAGAAGTAGAGCAGTTTTCTAAGAAACTATGTGTAACTTGTGCAATATTCCAGTAGAGCTGAAAAATAATATCAAAATATACGCTATATACTATATCTATATATCTATAATAATACTTCTCGAAAATTGTTTGACCGATATTTATGATATTTTATAATCATAGTCAGTATGACTAAGAATCATCTATTTTTCATACTTCTAGCAATAAGTAAAAAGTATTGGCCACTCTTTTTTAACTTCCTGAAAGAGAAGTTTATGTTTTTATCAAAACATCCGATTCGCTAATTTTATGTTTTCTCAACGTTTCAAGCCATTCTGAATCGAATGAGACCAAATTTGTAAAAAGTATGTGTGTGTGTATGTGAACAGATTTTTTAGCACGCAGTTTAACTTTAAAAGTTCGTCAAAGTTTGCAAAAATTGGTATCGTCAAAATCGGACATTTGTCAAAAATAGACTTTTCATCGACGTTTGCTCAAAAACGCCTGAACCGATTTCAGAAATTTAAAAGCCATTTGATGTATCTCGATGAGGATTATCGTTTCTCAGTTTTGTGCGACGATCAGCCGAGCTGTTTCTTTGTAATTTGGAAAAAAGTTTTAAACTTTTCGTCCACATTTAAGCTCAAACTATCAAATCGATTTTAAAAAATCAAAAACTGTTCGAAAGATATTAGTTGGGAATAATACTGATTAGTTTTAGGTGAAAATCTACCGAGCGGTTTTCTTGTAATTATAACTGTAAAAAAAATTTAAGCCGATTTTTATGGAACTTTTTTGGCGATATATATCATGGTCTTATAGAACTTACTGAAATATTACGGCCTTACGACAAATAGTTTAATTTTAAAAATTCATCGAAGTTTGAGAAAATGAGTAAATTTTTTGATGTTTGTTAAAATTAAAATTATTTACTTGGTGTAATGATAGTGTACTTGGTCTTAATAAACATACTAAACCATTTATGGTACAATTATAAAAATGGTTGATTTGTGAAAATTTATTTTTAGAAAATACTCTCAGTTAACGTGTTTGTTCGTTTTCAAATATGAGTAATAAATTCACTCGGAATACTTTTAATCACTCATAAATTAATTTTTTTTTTTTTTTGATTAAGTCGATTATTTATACATATCGGAAAGTTCATGTAACTTGCCTCGAGGCAAAATACCAATACGAACTAGTTTAAAGACTAGTTCGGATTTAATTTGCATTCAAAAATTAATGAATTATCGAAAGCTTGAATATCGGAATATGCCAATTTAAATTAAATCAGTTAAAGATTAGGCTAGCATTCGCAATTACTATCAATTAACATTGCAGTGAGAAAACCACACATTTCATAACCACCAAATACTTCCACATAAATAATCAGTTAGTTTTTTTATTATACATTTTTTCTATGAATATATTGTTTATGACTGAACAGCGTTTTCCAGGTCAGTAAACAAACTTGTTCAATTTATTTCCATTTCATCCCATCATAAAAAATTCATCGTCAATAACGAGTATTTGATCCCAGCATGCAAAGTTTTTGATCGGGCTTGTTAAAAATAAATTAGAATTACACAGAATTTTCAGTTGAACTTGAGAATCGAATTTGTTTCCATGCACCGTTTTTCGCGTTGTTCCATTATTGTTGCGTTAAATACAAAACTTTCCTGGCAAGTAATTCGTCGCTGCCGTGCGATGAAAAAGTTTTATTTTTTCTAAGAAACTCTGTGTCTTTAAAACTTGAGAAAGTATCGCGTTAAAAATATTTTACTGCGAACGGGAAAATAATTTTCGAACAAGATTGAATGACACGGTATCAAATTACGAAGAAAGAATTTCTATAAAGTGAGTTTTCATATCAAACGATTGAGAGAATTGGAAATTTGATAAGAACTCATTATTGCGATCAATTGAGTTGAGTTCTGAGATATTCTTGGTTTTAGAAATATTAATCGAAATATTTCTGATAATAATAATTACATAACAATTTGTTATTGTTAAAAATAAATATAATAAAAGGTATATATTACCAAATTAGATATTAAAGAAATTGTAGAATACTTGTAGAAGTAGTGTAATTATTTTGTAAGATGGTTTTAATATTTAAAAAATAAATTCCTATGGATACGGGTAGGATTATGAATGTTCCGGCTTAGAAAGAAAAATGTTCATTAAGCCTATGGATACAAAGAATATTTTTATGTTCATGTTATACAACAGACTTACGATGTTAAGGCAATAATATATTTTATGAACGAAATAATGCGCACGACATGTATAAACTTGGACCGCAGCTTTATTACAAGTAATTTTATTTCCCTCTGCCTCTATAAAGGAACACACGCACGCATTATAAAAACACTTGCTTGCATCTGTATATAATATATCCAAAAATATATACATATATTTTGATCTACTTTACTACATTTTTAACACGAATTTATAATTAACTAGTTCGTATTGGTATTTTGCCTTGAGGCAAGTTACATGAATTTTCCGATATGTGTAAATTATCGATTTAATAAAAAAAAATTAATTAATTTATGAGTGATTAAAAGTATTCCGAATTATTACACATGATTGAAAACAAACGAACACGTTAACTCGGAGTATTTTCTAAAAGCAAGTTTTCAAAAATCAACAATTTTTATAATTGAACCAGTTTCCGTAGAACTTCAATGATTTAGTATGTTTATTAAGATCAAGTGCTCTATCGTTATACCAACTAAATAGTCTAATTTTAATTTTAACAAACGTCTGAACAACTACTCATTTTCTCAAACTTTGATAAATTTTCAAAATTAAACTACTTGCCGTAAGGCCGTAATATTTCAGTAAGTTCTATAAGACCATCGCAAAAAACAATCCGTAAAAATCTTCTTAAATTTTAACATTTAATTACAAGGAAACTGCTAGATTTACACTTTAAACTAATCAGTATCATTCCCGACTAATATCTTTCGAACAGTTTTTGATTTCTCAAAATCGATTCAGTAGTACGAGCATAAATGTGAGCAAAAAGTTTTTTTCCAAATCCTCGTTGTTTTTGAGCAAACGTCGCTGAAAGGTCTAATTTTGACAAATGCCAAAAAAACGATATTAATTTCTGCAAACTTTGAAAATTTTTTAATATTAAACGACTTATCGTAGACTATCTATAAGACTATGGTATCTACCGTCGAAAAAAAATGATAGAAATTGTCGAAAAAATTTTTTAACACTTTATTACAAGAAAACGACCCGGCCGATCTTTACCAAAAACTAATGAGGTCGACTCCCAACCAATATCTTTAGAACAATTTTTGAATTTTTAGAATCGATTCAAAATTGCGGGCTAAAACGTGGACGAATAATTTTTCACTTTTCTGCTATTTACAAGGAAACGGCTTGGCTGATCGTCGCGCAAAATTGATAAACGCTAGTCCTCATCGTGATACATCGAATGGCTTTCAAATTTTTGAAATCGGTCCACTTGTTTTTGGTCGATTTACGTCAAAAATCTGTTCACATACATGCACACACACACATACTTTTTCCAATTATGGTCTGATTTGAATCGAATTTATCGAATCGAAATTAGCGAATCGAATTTTTTGGTGGAAACATAAACTTCTCCTTCGGGAAGTTAATAATAACTTTGTCGTTTGGCGGTGTTGATTTTTTTTTTCTTTGAATGTTATATTACGAGAGTCCCAGCAATTTGCCTTAACGCACAATGTCATGCACACTAGTTGTTTTGTCATAACATTAAATTCCATTTTTGTGGAAGAGCACTATCCCTATATCATAGTGTATTGAATAATGTATTTGTATAAACAAAATTTAAATTTAGAAAACATATCATAAATCCTGACATTAGTAACTTAATTTATCAGAGTTCAAGTGATGTGTAATTAATAAAATATGCATTTGTTCCACTTAAGAGTATCTGAATTCAAAATGATACTGTTTGTTTTATCAATGTATATAACTTGCAAAATTTTCCAAAATAAATCCTCCAAAAAAACTTAGCATTCAAATCATTTCTAGTTCTGTATGTTGAGCGTTGAAGTTGTTGAAATAAGTGGTTGTGCTGTTTCAGAAATGTCTGAAATTTACGAGCCTACTGGGTATTTCGTGCTTTCGTGCTTTCGAGCTTTCGTACAAGAGAAGTTGTGATGTCGTTCTTCACAGCCGGTTTACTATGGGTTCAATGTCGCGAACAACCCGATGGGGCCGAATAACAAGAAACAAGTGAAAATCGACGCGCGACACGCATACGATATAAGACCAACTTCTAAGATCGGAAACAAATAGGACGAAATTTTAAACACGAGTCAGATGTGAGAATGTCAGCTTTTTAATTAACATTCCGATACGAAATCTTATTGATTTCGATAAAAAGTAGAATCGCACATTTAGATTTTCTATAAGTTCAGTGCACACAGTTTGTTTTCTATATCTTTACAAGTCAGAGGTTTCTGAACATCTTGGCATACCTTAGAAATAATGGATGTGTGTGTATGTATGTAATATATGTATGGATTAGAGATGGGTAACCCACTCTGGAGTTATCACTCCGATACAACTCCGCCCTCGGAGTGAATCCGAGTGGAATTGTCTCACAGGATTTGTCATATCCGACTTCCCTAAACTGGTACTATTTCTGTTAATATGTTCAGATATTTGCTTGAGATTTTTTTACTAATACAAATATTTGGGTCGAAAGAAGTAGTCTTTTTCTCGTAATATTTAAAAATATTTAGTATTATATTATAACTTTTACACATGATTTTATAATTGTGTAAAAGTAATAGTATGCTAATCAAACTACCTGATGTATAATTAATTCTCGAAAAGAAAATAATAAAAGAATGTGAGGTATTATTATTTTGTGAAAAATATTATACACAAAGATTTGTTCTTGTTTCATATATAAGGTTCACTGCATTATTTTCATATAAAAATATACATATTCATAAAATTCTATATTATTTCCTTCAAAAATAATTACGAAATTGATTTTGATTCCCAAGTTTTTTTATCAATTTGAGATTTGTATGCATATTGAAATGCATAAAATAGTAAATATCATAATAAAATGAACAAAAATGTTTGAACTATTTGTAAACTATTTCCAAAGTCTTAATAAATTCTTAGATATGTTAACAACACACTAGAGAACACATTTGTGTCAAGTATTATGTTTCAAAGTTGTTGGAATTGTGGAGTTGTGAAGTGGATATAACTCTTATCTGAAGCGGAGTCAAATCCTAACCGATCCGGCTTCGGATATGATAAGCCCATCTCTAGTATGGATACAATTTTTCGTCCACGATTTTGGGCGCACGGATTAACGGATGTGAATGATTCCAAAATTATTCGATTTCTATTGATGAGGAGACGTGATGATTAGTTTATGGCTTCGGCAGGTTCGTCAGTTTCAGAGATACGAAGCAGAACTTCAGAAAGTGGTAATTTAGTTTTATTGAGAATATGGCATCCTTATTTGGACTGCTAGTTTTTAGCAAAGACAGATCTACCCGTTTAGAAGATACAGAGACACAAAGTGCTAAAACTTTCAGTTCTTGAGAAAGCGGAGCATCTGATTAGAATTATACAGAAAACATTTTGCTTGTGTTAGCAGTGTGAAAAAAGGTTTAGGTTTTGGAGAATGCAAAAAAAAAATTCAAAATTTCAAATAATTTTTTTTCATATTTTTTCATAAATATCGAAAATCATTCAGAATTTAATTTCACATCTAGCTAATATTCTGAGTTATGTTAATATATATGAATGTCATCGTCAATTTAAAAGCTCGGCATTTTGTCTATAAAATACGAATAATAAAGTTTACAGTATTTGTAATAATCAATTTGAAAACATTTAAAATTCCTGAATATTTCATCACGGTTCAGGAAGTGCCAGCAAATTTGCCTTAAAGAACTATGCCAAGCACCACTAATTTAAAATAAGCTTAAAACCAGTAACATATATCTCTGCAACATCGTCTACTAATATATGATTAAAAACTAATGTTTTTAGAATTTAAGATAATAGTTTGTCATTTATATAGCTAATTATAAAATTCTTTTATTTTATACTTTTTCATTTATTTATAGATATTTTGCGAAACATTTTTCCTGCTTTCCCATTTATTCAGTTATGCACATAAGACAAAAGTATGAAAATCCGATACATCAATATTTGCCTGCAGCCTCCGTAGCATCTATAAATATTCCAGTACGTGTTCCCATGAATATTCAAATAAATAAGTAAGACTTCTTCTTCATCTGTCAGTTAGTTATCTAATATTTGTATGCGAAACAACAGATGACATATTGCATTTATACATTTTTCCTACGGATTTTATTCACTATTCAAACAGAGTCCCATTTCGGATGTGCGATTTATAGTATGTGAAAAATTTCCAATATATCAGGAATATAAAATGATTGATCTGCATCCAGAAAAATCTAAATAGGGCGTGGCAAAGAGGTCCAATTCGACTTTTAGGAATTCTATTGTGAATACCAAACCAATTATATAACAATAAAAAATACACATCAAATAAATGATTATGGGATTATGTTCAGTAAAACTGCTAGCTAAGAAATCATTGTAGAAATGTGCTTTCTTGCAGTTTTCCAAAAGTTTGTCACCTGGTTTTTTATACCCCATAGGCGAGATTAATGGGGCAGCCAGAAGGCATACAGGCCCAATGTTTTGTTTTTGATTTTAATGGGATTTTAAAAAATAATAGCTACATTATGCAACCAATGTAAAATATAAATTTCATGGGTACATTTTTCCAGAGATAACACTCTGAAACATTGACAATTTACATTTTATGGTATTAACTTCCCGAAGGGTAAGTTGTAGTAATCGCAAAAAAATTGAAAATGAAAATTGTTGCATATCTTTACATTTCAATGACTTCTGAACATTTTGACATACCTCAGAAAAAATGGATGTATGTGTGTGTATGTTTGGATACAATTTTTCGTCCACGATTTCGGGCGCACAAGTCAACCGATTCGAATGATTCAAAAAACATTCGATTCCTATTGATAGGGAGACGTGCTGATTAGTTTTTGGCGAAGGCAGATCTAATCGTCCCGAAGATACGGGGGAAAAAGTGCCAAAAGCGGTAATTCAATTTTGAGAGAACAGCGTACCCGATTTGAATGATTCAAAAATCATGTTAATTGTATTGACGAAATGAAGTCTTGATGATTTTTTTTGGTAAAACAGGTCTAACGGTTTCGGAGATACAGGGAAAAAAGTAAAAAATAAATGACATTTGGCGGTCAAAAATGATCATTAGATATATGCCCAACAAATTATCAGATATTATTAAAATTATGATAAAATTTAAAAAAATGAGTACAAATTTTGTTACAATTTTGTTGGGTTCCGTACCAAGATTGTTAATTTTTAAAGTTCACTTATATGGTTCAAACAAATTTCAAAATGTTCAGAAAACTTTTTTTTATACGTTATTCTAACGGTAGAAATATATCCTCATATGGATTTATTCGGCACATCCTGCTAGTATAAACCTTCTCAAGTATTTTAAGCTATATTTTATGAACGATAGTGATTATAATTATCTATTTGAAAATGTTTAAAACTATTGTTATTATTATTAATCATTGATCAATATTTATTGATTACTGATTTTTTTTCCTAGATGTTTTAATTCTGGTAAGGAAAGTTTCAGCATCTAGATCAGTATCTGCAGGACTATTGAGGTAAAACCTAGGATATTAAATTATTTATCAAACCCGTTTCAAACAAGTTTTAATATATGAAAATCCACAACAAATTTACAAAATAAGTTTATGTCATCACATGTGTATGTACCGGTACATCCGTCGTATTCATATTACTCGTTGAATGATGAATGTAATTTCAGACCATAAAGCAACTGTAACATTTTGGCTTCAATACATTAGAGACTTACCTTCACCATGAGTACTTCGTTCTTGTCACAAGACCTAGATTTCACATTTCAATTTGAACATTTCCAGCATCGAGAAATGTGAGGTCGACTGTCACCGTATATATCAAAACACCCATCTGCATTTGCGTCTCGTATAAGAAGATTATTGAGGCATCGTGTTGAATACACAATATATAAAATCTTATTAAAAAATTCTCTCTATGCACACAGTGAAAAAATGTATCAAGTTATCATAACTGCTAGATGATATATTTTTGAGCTAAAGATAATTTTTACATCAGCAGATGACGTGCGATATTGTTCATCCTTTTTTAATATCTCGAGAACCAATCAGTATATTGAGTTGAGATTTTTACAGAATGTCAATGGCTTGCATATTAATAATCTGCAATACTGGCAAAAATTTCCTAAGCCGTTTTTATCTGTTCCTTCCATTACGTATATCTAATTACAATTAATCAGATGCTGATTACGTTTCGATTTCTTGAGAATATTCTTAAATGCCGGATTTTTTGCTGATTTGGAAATGCTGCTACTAGACTTGATTCAAAATTTTCAAAATTCTGCGAAGAGAGATAGAAAACGAACTTAGTATTTCATTCCAAACTTTATGATCTTTGAACTTGCGTTGGAACTTGAGATTTCATTTGTATATAACTTCAATTGAAAATTTGATATCGTACTGTTTGATATCGAGCTTAGTTGACGTTGGGATTGAACTCGGGACTAGTTTGTGCAAACCCATGTCCTTGTAAAATCAAATATAACTAGTTGGTATTGGTATTTTGCGTTAAGGCAAGTTACATGCACTTCCCGATATGTGTAAATAATCGACTTAATCAATAAAAAATAAATTGAGTGATTAAAAGTATTGCGAGTGGATTTATTACACATTATTGAAAATCGAACACGTCAACCCGGTCGGAGTATTTTTTAAACGCTAATTTTCAAAAATCAATCATTTTTATAATTGAGCCAGTTTTTTGTAGGACTTTAATTTTTAGTATGTTCATTAAGTTTAGTTTAGTATGTATTAAGACTAAGTACTCTATCGTTATACCAAGTAAATCGTCTAATTTTAATTATAACAAACGTCAAAAAAACTAAACTCATTTTCTCAAACTTTGATGAATTTTTAAAATTAAACTACTTGTCGTAAGGCCGTAATATTTCAGTAGGTTCTATAAAACCATGATATATATCGCCAGAAAAAGTTCCATGAAAATAGGCTTAAATTTTTTTTACAGTTAATTACAAGAAAACGGCTCGGTAGATTTTCACCTAAAACTAATCAGTATCATTCCCAACTAATATCTTTCGAACAGTTTTTGATTTTTTAAAATCGATTCGGTAGTAAAGTTTAACACTTTTTTCAAATTACAAAGAAACGGTTTGGCAGATCGTCTCACAAATGATAGTCCTCATTTAGATACATCAAATGGCTTTTAAATTTTTTTTTTTTTTTTTTTTTAATTTTTATTTACAATAGCAATCAGAATACATGACTATTCTATGAGCTATTTGGCTTTTAAATTTTTGAAATCGGTTCAGGCCTTTTTGAGCAATCGTCGATGAAAGTTCTAACTTTGACAAACGCCAAAAAAACGATTCTAATTTTGGCAATGTTTGACGAATTTTTTAAAATGTAACGACTTGTCGTAGGGCCGTAATATTTTAGTATGATCTATGAGGCTATGGTATCTACCATAAGAAAAATCATAAAAATTGGCGAAAAATTTTTTTAACACTTTATTAAAAGAAAACGGCCTGGCCGATCTCTTTCATCAACACTATTCCCAACCAATATCTTTCGAACGGTTTTTGAATGTTCAAAATCGATTAGGAATTGCGGGCTAAAACGTGGACGAAAAATTTTTCACTTTTCTGCTATTTACAAAGAAACGGCTTGGCTGATTGTCGCGAAAAATTGCTAAACGCTAGTCCTTATCGCGATACATCGAATGGCTTTTAAATGTTTGAAATCGGTCCAGCTGTTTTTAAGAAAACGTCGATTTACGGCAAAAAATCTGTTTACACACACGCACATACTTTTTCCAAATTTGGTCTCATCCGATTCAGAATAGCTTGAAACGTCGAGAAAACATAAAATTAGCGAAGCGAATTTTTTTATAAAAACATAAACTTCTCCTTCGGCAAGTTAATTATAATAACTACTTCAACTTCATTGCATTTACGTAAGCAATCAAAAGGCTACTGTTGACACCAGATACTGTCTTGTATACAGAGGGACCGATTCGGCCGTAAAATAGGCCAATGACCTAAGGCCAATGAATAAGGCCAATGTTTCGTAGCAGTTTTCATACAAAATCATACAAAAAACTGTCCAAATGCCACGTGGTTGCTTATCAAAATGCGACGTGATTGCTAAAAGCGTTGTAGATAGACAAACTAACCTAGAAAATGCACAAAAGTCAAGGCAACAATGTTATCATAACTGCATCTTTGTGATGTGGCATAATAACATGTGAGTGAAGTTGCATTTTATGTTAAAAAAATCAGATCGCAGAGCAAATACATTTACAGCATTTTGACAGCATTTAGTACCATTTTGTAAAAAAAACTCTAACGTAACATAGCCTTGTTATAACATTGGTCCAGAATCGGCACCAATATCTGCGTTTATGTGATATCGTTTGCATTTATATCGAGCAGACATGAATAAACCAATGCAATACTTTAATGTTAAACTAACGCTCCTTCGGATCATCCCCTTTTCTACGTACATGGTACATTGTACATATAAAAAGCAACCCCCGTCCGATCGTGTTTTGGTGAAGAGCGATTTCGTGTTACACCAGTTCCGGCGATGGCATGTCGATGCCGTATTGAAATTTCTCATCTCAAACAGGAAAACGTGAATATTGGAATTTTCTTAAGATATGTCTGTTGTAATACTATACTCTGACACGTCGCCAATGTTGGAAAACTCTTGCTATAATAAAAAAAGTATTTTCAGGATAATGTAATAAATTTAGAATTATATTGCATTTTGGTAATGCGATGGCTTGAAAGATAATGTTTGTTTGTGAAAGTTTAATGCATTAATAAAATATTGAGATTTTATTTGAGTTTGGGGGCATCCATTAATGATATGAGAAAAAGGGGGGGTTGATAAAAAATCATGCAATATCACGTGGGAGGGAGGGGTATAGAAAGATAACACGTATATATATTTTTTTAACCTAAACAATTTTTTAAACAAATTAAAAATTTTACCATTTTTTCTCGTGCAAGAGGAGGTAATTCTGAAAATTCCTACATATCACCAAGAGGGGGTCTGAAAACCCTTAAAAAAAATTGATCACGTAATTAGTGGACACCGCCTTTGGAGTTGGAGATATAGATATTATTATTGAGGTTTTTTGTTTTATATTAAAAGCAACAGATTTTTATTGGTTGGACTTAAACGCTCATAGGTTTCAAAAAAAGAAAGAATTTTTTTCAGGACAGTTGAGGTAAATACTATCATCCCATTTTGGCTTAACGTTAAGGTCTGGGATACCCTGTATATTAAAATATTGACTTTATTAAGAAGAAGTATGATTGAGTTTACAACAAATTGGTTTTATTGTATTTTCTTCAATTCTATAAGATATCAATAATTCTGATAGTTGACAAGATATTTTAATTCTCGTTAACCTCTATTGGTATTTTTCATACATTTGTTTATTATTGATCGACTTTATTTATCGATTGACTCATATTGGTACCTTTTTTACTAATATACCTCCAATTATGATAACCTAATGTATACGTAACTGCCAATTATAATATCATGATGAATTCGAATTGTCCGTTTTGTGTTTTTTTGATGTACAGATTCCAATATAACACTTTGCCTATACAAAAACATGAATATGTAATTGAATTAGTCGTCACAGTTGTTCGTCAAATTACAGAGTACATCGAAATATTTTTCTTTGGTTGAAGCTCTTTTGTATCAAAAACTTAAACTTCTGTAAGGTATGATAAACCTTCTCTAAAAAAACAATTTTTGAAGTTAGAGTTTTTAGAAGGAAAGCCTATCAGTTTCCTATCATTTTTTTTAGTTTAAACCAGTGATTCCCAACCTTTTTTGGGCCCCGCCCCACCTCAGGGTTTAAAAAAACTGTATGCCCCCCCATACAATTTTTTTTGTTCTTGAAAAAATATGAATGCTAACTTTTAAGATGAAATCGCAATTAAATTGTTATTAAACATTATAAGTAAAATTTCGGAATAAGCCAAAAAAAGCGGAACCTTCAAACTAATTTAATTTTATTACTATTTTTTTCGAAATTTATTTAATGCGATTCTTAAGCTAGCATGCTGCACAAAGATTTTATATTAGGTTCTTACTTACTGAGTTTTAAACCTAAGTCTCCACGTTGTGTTATTTCAAATCTATTTCTTTTTTATAAATAAATTATAGCATTTTTTTGTACTCATGATTACTTTTGGTTTCAGTTTTTTTATGAAGCTATTTCTACTTAGCTAGTTAATATTTTCTTAACTCAGAACGGAATTATATCTAATTTTTATATATCTTTTTTGCTAAATCTTTTTTTTAACTGGAAATGAAATTTGTAGTTATCAGGTTGGCAACTAAGTAAGTACGCATTTTATTTTTATTAGAAATTGGTAGTTATAGTTGGCAACTAAGTAAGTGCGATTTTTGTTATAAAATCGAAGACAATTTTTGTGTGAAATTAAAAAAAAACTTTGTTCTGTATACCATTTTGATCGATGACCTTTTGTTATCTTCCAAGAAGCATCATTGTCCCAAGTTTATAAAACTTCTAGTTTTTATTATCAAAAACTGACTTATGCACAATTTGACACGATATTTTTTTTAAATTCTTTCAAATTTAAAGAGTTTTAATCTGATGGTTTGTGATCAGGAATATTCGGTGGATGTGGATTTTTTTTTTAAACCAAACCCCAATAATTTTTAAACAAAGTCAAATTGTTTCTATTAGCCGATTCGATTATTTCTTTAATTGGGTTGTCCGAAACTTTAACTGGACAATCAGAGCAGCATTGAGTGAAAAAACACCAGAATGACATTTTCCTAACCAATTTCTTTTGTGGCTTTTATGATACTATAAACAGCACCTAACCTTTGGGAGAATCGTTTTTCCTTTGCAGAAATAAAAATGCAAACTATGATCAAAATGCTTGTTTTGATATTCCATCTGTCAACGAACGCTAAACGAAAACTACAAGACCCATCAACAAAGTATTTTCAACTAATTGTATTGAATTTCTTACTATACAATATGTGTATACACAAACACAAATGTGTTTTACATCTAGACTACCTCAACAAACCTAAACAATCATTTGAAGTAATCGAACATAAGAGTAAAAGCCGCACTTAGTGCCAATAAACCTTGTACTATTTAAGGATACAATAAAAATTAGTTCGTTTTGAATTAATTCCATCTGTAGTATCTGTAGTTACTGACAGTGACTAAAAAACTTGACCTAATTTAATATCATAAAATCATAAAATATCACAAAATATCTCCGTCGGGGTAGGGAGGGGTATAGTCATATATCATGTGTATTTATTTTACACCAATTTTTACACGAAGCGGATCATATCCGACTGGAGTCATCTCCGACCGGAGTCATATCCGGGCGGATATATATCCGAGCGGAGTCATATCCGAGCGGATATATATCCGAGCGGAGTCATATCCGACCGGAGTCATATCGGGCGGATATATATCCGAGCGGAGTCATATCCGACCGGAGTCATATCCGACCGGAGTCATATCCGAGCGGAGTCATATCCGGGCGGATATATATCCGAGTCATATCCGACCGGAGTCATATCCGACCGGAGTCATATCCGACCAGAGTCATATCCGACCGGAGTCATATCCGACCAGAGTCATATCCAACCGGAGTCATATCCGACCTGAGTCATATCCGACCGGAGTCATATCCGAGAGGATATATGTCCGGGCGGAGTCATATCCAACCGGAGTCATATCCGACCGGAGTCATATCCGACCGGAGTCATATCCGACCGGAGTCATATCCGACCGGAGTCATATCCGACCGGAGTCATATCCGACCGGAGTCATATCCGAGCGGAGTCATATCCGGGCGGATATATATCCGAGTCATATCCGACCGGAGTCATATCCGACCGGAGTCATATCCGACCAGAGTCATATCCGACCGGAGTCATATCCGACCGGAGTCATATCCAACCGGAGTCATATCCGACCGGAGTCATATCCGACCGGAGTCATATCCGAGAGGATATATGTCCGGGCGGAGTCATATCCAACCGGAGTCATATCCGACCGGAGTCATATCCGACCGGAGTCATATCCGACCGGAGTCATATCCGAGAGGATATATGTCCGGGCGGAGTCATATCCAACCGGAGTCATATCCGACCGGAGTCATATCCGACCGGAGTCATATCCGACCGGAGTCATATCCGACCGGAGTCATATCCGACCGGATTCATATCCGACCGGAGTCATATCCGGGCGGATATATATCCGAGCGGAGTCATATCCGGGCGGATATATATCCGAGCGGGGTCATATCCGACCGGAGTCATATCCGACCGGAGTCATATCCGACCGGAGTCATATCCGACCGGAGTCATATCCGACCGGAGTCATATCCGACCGGAGTCATATCCGACCGGATACATATCCGACCGGAGTCATATCCGACCGAAATCATATCCGGTTGGAGTCATATCCGACCGGAGTCATATCCGAGCGGAGTCATATCCGACCGGAGTCATATCCGAGCGGATATATATCCGAGCGGAGTCATATCCGACCGGAGTCATATCTGGACGAATATATATCCGAGCAGAGTCCTATCCGACCGGAGTCATATCCGACCGGAGTCATATCCGACCGGAGTCATATCCGAGCGGAGTCATATCCGGGCGGATATATATCCGGGCGGATATATATCCGGGCGGATATATATCCGGGCGGATATATATCCGGGCGGATATATATCCGGGCGGATATATATCCGGGCGGATATATATCCGGGCGGATATATATCCGGGCGGATATATATCCGGGCGGATATATATCCGAGCGGAGTCATGTCCGAGCGGAGTCATATCCGGGCGGATATATATCCGAGCGCAGTCATATCCGACCGGATTCATATCCGACCGGAGTCATATCCGGGCGGATATATATCCGGGCGGAGTCATATCCGACCGGAGTCATATCCGACCGGAGTCATATCCGACCGGAGTCATATCCGACCGGAGTCATATCCGACCGGAGTCATATCCGACCGGAGTCATATCCGACCGGAGTCATATCCGACCGGAGTCATATCCGACCGGAGTCATATCCGACCGGAGTCATATCCGAGAGGATATATGTCCGGGCGGAGTCATATCCAACCGGAGTCATATCCGACCGGAGTCATATCCGAGCGGAGTTATATCCGGATGAAGTTATATCCCACCGGAGTCATATCCGACCGGAATCTTATCCGGTTGGAGTCATATACGAGCGGAGTTATATCCGTATAAAGTTATATCCGACCGGAGTCACATCCGATCGGAATCATATCCGGTTGGAGTCATATCCGAGCGGAGTTATATCCGGATGAAGTTATATCCGACCGGAGTCATATCCGACCGAAATCATATCCGGTTGGAGTCATATCCGACCGGAGTCATATCCGAGCGGAATCATATTCCGTCGGAGTCATATCCGAGCGGAGTTATATCCGGGCGGAGTCATATCCGAGCGGAGTCATATCCGAGCGGAGTCATATCCGACCGGAATTTTATACATCTCAGACAGACGGAAGAGTCTGGTATGAAAGATCGTACAAAATATCTATTTAATAGTTCTATATATAATATGGTCATTAAAATTCATTCATTCAAAAGTATTAATTTTTACATTCGTTGCATATCTTGATGCAATTTATAATTTTAAATGTATTTAACTCCATTTTAATTTTATTCTTTTATTTGGTCATCTTAATGTCTTTCGGAAGCCCATTACGATTTCTATTTAATAAATTTTATATTATTAGAAATTCAATTGTTTCGGAGTTAGAAATTCTGATTGTATTTGTTAAATTGATGAACTCATGCCAGAGAATTTAGACCTATAATTTCAACTAAAAACCAATATTACTACTTATCGATATCAGGCTGTGTAAAGGAATCAAACTAAGAAACTTTAATTCTAAGTTCATAATTTTAACCATCAGGCCACAGGATGCCATAGCATATATATAAATATATAAATTAATTGTTTATTTTAAAAATATAAATCAGAACTTTTTGAACAATTCTGTGATAATAAATCTTCTGTTTAAGAACCCAATTTTTTTGAAGTCACACCAACGGATTATTAATATTTATTTCATATATTTTTTTGTAATTAGAATTTCTCTTATACTGAAAATTTATTTCTAATTTTATGCAACAATGCAGGAGAAGAGCTATTTTCACTTTTGTAAACTAGATCAATATTTAGTGAAAACCTACTTCTTCGTCTTCATCACTACTAAGTAGTTATAAAAATATAAAAAAAATTATATGAGGCTGGTCGAAATTGGTATCAAACACGATACCCATCAAACATGATGGTTGCAAAGCTAAGATGATAAATTAAAAATTGTAGATATGCATTTCCTGCCAGTTAATCTATTCATTAGTTATGTTCATCTGATATTCGTTTATAAAATTAAACACACGCCATGCACCATAAGTCTCATCAATTTATCTTACAAAAATAAGATTTTCTCATTTCACATTTGATATGTTCTCCAAACTGTGTATTCTCCGCAAATGCAGTTGGATTCCATTGTGTCGGATCCAAACAGCCAGGACAAAGACTGATTACAGTTACACGGATGATGTCCTTCTCTGCAAACAGTTTCAAACACAATGCCCTCGTGTCAAGGCTTTGATATTACACATGATTCGTAGGATCGTGGGGTTTGCCCTTGATTTGTGCTCGCAAACACTAATTATGATGGTTGCTGCAAACAATTAATTATTATTGGACTGTTTAGGACAAATTGGGCGTTAAGTTTACACATATGTGTGATGCAAATATGCTTAAATCGATAGTATGCAGTGCGTTAGAATGCATTGAGAATGATAATTTAAAAAAACAAAATGCTCCATTCTCGCTACGGGAGGAGGGAAGAAGGTGTATTGACAAAGTTTTCGGGTAAAAAACAAAGTTGCTGTGATTCGTCCAATATTCAAAAAGTAAATTAATTATGACTTTAATAAATCGCCACTAAATTTTTAGACCCCTCCGACTACTAGTTTTTATTTTATAGCAATCTGACAAAATCGTCAATTCTCGCAACTGGGGGGGCTATTGATGAATTTTTTGGGTAAAAAAACGAAGATGCACTGATTCAACTAATATTTAAAAAATACATTCATTGAAACTTCAATAAACCGCCACTGAATTTTTAGACCCCTCCGACTACAGGTTTTTATTTTATAGCGATCTGACATAATCGTCAATTCTCGCAAACGGGGGTATTGACAAATATTACGGGTGAAAACAAAGTTGCTCTGATTTGGCTAATATTTAAAAAGTACATTTATTATGACTTTAATAAATTGCCACTGAATTTTTAGACCCCTCCTGCCCCTAAAATTTCTTTAATAATTATTTATGAATTGTTTATTAATGCAGATGATAAGGGCTATTTCACTTTGAAACTTAAAGCCGAGTAAGTAAATAATTTTCAAGAAAAAACGTGGTTACTACTGCTTGACATCAGGCTGGCCGAGGCCGCAATTGAATGTAAAACTTTTGGTTGGAATTTCATAGATTTAACCCCTAATCCGCAGAAGAATCTCTATAATAAATAAAATGCAAAGTAATAAAGAATGCTAAACATACCATTAGTAATTTTTGCATCTTCGATGTAACAACTTGTTTTTAAACGGAATATTTGTATTAAAAAAATGTAATTTAATTCCAATATAATTCTGCATGAAAATAATTGTCGAATGTCATATTGCTCTGACCTAATGTTTTTCAAAAAAAAATTATTTAAATTGTTACACAAATATGATGTTATTAATTAATATTAATTATAAATAATGTAAGCATTCTTAAAAAGTGTGCAAGTTTTATTAATATAACTAGAATAAATCACATCCTAATGCTATCATTGAAATCTTTATCACTACTTATATTGTGTGGTATATCAAGCACTGTACAAACTGGAAGCATAATAATAAAATAATAATCGTAATCTGATAAAATTACAAGTTGTCGAATCGGGTTTTTTGTGGCGAGCATAGCGTACTGAGTAGGGTGTTCGATTCACACGACAGGGATCTTTGGATCGAATCCTGTCAATGACTTAGAATTTATGAAAAAAATGTGTGTAGTTAATTTGAAATTAAATAAAATTGTATTTGTTAAGTAGAAATTGAATAAAAATTAAGAAAATTAAGAATTACATAATTCGAATAGCTGAATTGTATTGAGTAAGAAGAAACAAATATTAGAATTTGGTGTTATTAATAGAACAATAAAGAAAAAAGTCGAATGAAGATAAAAGTTGAATAGATTGAGAAATTTGATATGAAAAAGCAATAATTGAAGAAATGAATAAGAAAAGAGAAAAATTAAGAAGAATATAGAATAGTATATATATAGGTTGAATATGGTATAAAAATTTAATATATTCGCTTATAATTGCAATCCTTTCATTATTTAAGGGCTAATATTACTAAATTTTTATATTAATTACGATTACGATAAATAAAGTAATAAATGATAGTGCTGTGTTCGAATTAGACTCCAATTGGAATCTGAGAAGAATGAGTAAATTGTCTAGTTCCAATTGGAAACATATTTTTGATCAAAATTTCCAAGTGAAAGTAGGTGCTCTTGTATCACATGATTTTAAATACTATATATCATTATAGGATATTAGGATTTATGTGCCATATGATAGGTCGTCTGGAGATTTGGCGTGTGGTTTTTACGTTCACTTATTTTTAAATTATTTTTAAAGTCTATATTTTTATGAAATTTCACTTATTGTCCATTTTGAATAGTTCTAAAAATCATCACTTATATTTTTTATATTTGATCAATCTTGTTTCATCACGTACCTACTCAAGTTACAATAAGATTGATGGAAAGTACTATTTATAAATATTTTATATATAAAAAAATATTCATAAATGTCGCCATGTATGCAAATTATTTCAGAATAAAATCTAATTTACCACATTATGGTCTTCGTGGTTTCACAGTATCTCAGCAATGATGTAGCAAAAATTGCGAAACCTTAGTTTACGGTCACGAATTTCATTACGGTGGAGACTATGAGACTATCAGACTTTCCATGTACTTATTTTCTTTTGCATTGTGGCAAGTTAGGAGAAAAACAAAAGAAACGTGACTCGTGCATATTTTATCATAGTGGAATGTCATATACAGTATAATTTAAGATAAAAGCATAGAAAAAAAACAGAACAAAAAGTATTGGGTACATACAATAAAGACGATATCGAGTTGGCAAAAAGAGTAATTGAATTTTTTGGTAAGGCTAATAACACTATTCATATTTCTTTTACTCGTTGTTCTATTACTACCTTTTTTTGCAATATTGTTTAAACAATCCGAATCCATTTCTTATGGATGGTGTAAATTAAATTCACATCGAAGTATTTTTAGCTTTCCAACAAAATAATGTCTGAGAAATCGTTGGACGAGAAATGTTTAGCAAAAGAACGTGAATGGCGAGATGCACTTTTAGAAAAACACGACGCTTTGCAGACTGATCGAGATCGTTTAACTAGAAAATGCGAAGCTCTTATGTTGGAAAATGAAGGGATTATAGAGGATATCAGAATAACCAGGGATGAAAATTCTAGAATTACTAAAGAAAAAAGCGTTCTAGCTCAGGAATTACGTAGAGCAAGGTGAGATGTTGACAATAATGCTTTAAGGATGCTTATTATCTCGTTATTTTTCAAAGGAAGTTCAAATTTAACAATAAGAAAAATCACATAAAGAGGTAATTAAAATTCGATAACATTATTTATGATCTGTATACGTTAAAGAATTACAGATTAAAAATACATTGAAACCAAGAATATTTTACAAATGAAAAATATATTAAAAATTAAAAAAATATCTACGGTGTGCATAAATTAATAATTGAAAATAATAACAAACTCAAAATAAATTTTAAATTAAAAATACATTATAAATTAAAAATGCATGACAAATTAAAAATTGAAATAATTAAGTAGTCACGATTCGAATTTCTGCCTTTGCGGAATTTGCGAAGAAACTATGAGTAAAATTATCGTTCTATCTTGTACTTTAATGTAGTTTTAATTTATAATATAATTTTAGTTTTAAAAATATACATGTATTGCTGTATATATTAAAAATTTAAAATACATTAAAAATTAAGAAAGAAAAATTTTACAAATAGATTTAAGATTACATTGTTTTTTTCTCTCAAATTTGCTCTCTGTTTCCTAACAAATATGGTAGAAATATATTGAATTGAAAATATAATTAGTATGGTTTACTCAATACTTAAAAAAACTAGGTGTGAGTGGCATTTTGCCGGAAGGAAAATTGCTTGAACTTTCCGATACGTGTAATTAATTTTAATTAATTTCCTAATATTTTTGAATTAATGTGTAATATATTATTTTACATTTTTAAATTTAATTTTTTTTAAGTTCAATTAAAATCGCCAAAGAAAGTTTAATAACAGAAAAAATTGCTAGTCCTTTCGATATTAACCAATAACTAATCAACGCTGTTTCGAACATTTTTCGAAAAGTTTCTGATATATAAAAACCCTTACAGTATTTTTTGCAAAATCGTAGATGAAAGCATAAAAGATACTCTTGTATCCTTTTATGCTAATTATAAGGAAACAGATGTGCCGATCCTCGCGCAAAACCAATCAAAGCGAGTTCATATTATTAAGTTCAATTAAATGAATTTAAAAATTATAAAATCGGTGCAGACGTTTTTGAGAAAATATCGACAAAGAGTCAAATTTAGGCTCGCAAATTTAGTTTTGCTTCGATTTTTTTTTAATACCATATGATAGGTTACTAAATATTCAAAATCAACAAAAAAACTGTGAGAATTTTGAATAAATCTATATACGTAAAATATAAATAATATTATTATATTTTTTTTATGGAAATAGTAATCATTTTACTATCCCATTAGCAGAACCTTTTTTTATTTTTCAATACTCGATTAATGTCGGTAATTTATCTAGGTAGCTAAGTATGTAATTAATCTTTTTTACGTTCTTATCTGTAGATTTTTGCACCATTCGATGTTAGCTGAAAAAGAAAAACTTAAGCGCAATGTAATTCAGTGCGAAAACCAACTAAAAAAACATAATGAATCACACAGGATTGAAAAGGATAAATTACAAGTAATGTATTGAATAATATTTAAATTAATTCATTATTGTACAGCATAACTAATTAAAATTATTATGAGTAAGTAGTTAATGTATCACAAAATTGGCCGCGTAAAAGATAAAAATAAATCATTGATTCTAGAAACTTTTCATATAGGATATTGTGAATTCTTTAACACAAGAAGTAGAGTCTCTCGAGAAGGACAACGCCAGTAAAATCGAGAATATAAAAAAAGATTCAGAATATAAAATATCACAAATTCGCGAACAAAATGATGGTATTCAAGCTCGGTTAAATGTAACAATTGCACAGCTAAGTGAGAAAATTAAACAACAATCTGAAGAAAACGCAAAATTGTTTTTAATTCAAAATGAACTTCGAGATGAAATTAATTTTCTTCGCGCTGAAAAACAATCTTTAAATGCAACAATTGAAAAACAATCAAACGCTTTAAAAAATGAATCTATTATATTTAGTAGAAAACTGTCTAATCTTGAGCAAAAACTACAAGATTATCATACCGAAAATCAATTAATTAAAGAAGAAAATTATAATTACTGCACCAAATTATTCAATTTAGAACAAAAAGTACAGAATATGACCTCTGAAAATATGGATCTAAAACGCACGCAGACGGATCTGGGATTTCAGACAGATCATATGGGTAAAAAAATGGAGACACTATGTAACGAAAAACAAAAGTTAGTTGCAGAGCTTGAATGTATTAAAAACCACCCAGTAGTGATGGAACTAGAACATACAAAACAACAAAACAATGTACTTAGAAATGTAATATTAGAACAAAAGCGTATCATAATAAAATTAAATACTGAGAAAGATGAGAATCAAAAAACACTGATTTCAACAGAGACTCAAACATGGAATCACGTTAGCGTACAAACTGATAAAAAAAGCAAAGAAATAAAAAAACATAATTGCATTCAACGAAACATTGATGCAGTTACTAATCCAAAGCCTTGTGATAACACAGCTATAAATGAAGCTGAAAAACGAATTCAAGATCTAGAAAATATTGTTTTTATTTTAAAACACACTTTAATACAAAACGCGACATCAAATATTGATGCACACTGTCTTGATAAATGAAATCCACTTATATTTTATCACAATCAATATGCTCATTCAAAAGTTTTTATAACTTCAGCACCATCAATCATTCCTAAACCTTCTAGCGTATAGGCTAAGTTATCTAAACTTGCATCCACATCATCTTCGAACCACAACTGCAGCATTTTTTTAGCAGCTGCAGCTGGAGTTTTATTTTCTGACTCGAAAAATTCTATTTCATCAGATGTATAGCCAAGTTTGGTAGCTAGTTTTTTCCATTCACTTGCAATCTTAATAGAAAGAATATCAATTTGTCCGGGTGTTGCAACTTTAGGTTTTGTTGAAGGCTGCTCCATCATTTGTGCTTCATTTTCCGTTTTCAAAAAATCTGAATCAATAGGTTCAGAAAAGTTTTCTGTCTCATCTGTTTGATTTGTTTCCGGGGATAATGGCTAGAATTAATAAAATTGATTCAATTTTATATGTAATTGATTTCAATATGATTCAAGCATCTAATAAACTTTATACTTGTATTCATAAAATTCATTATTATATATCAATAAAAAATCATGTTAAAAAAATAATAAAAATCAGAGAAAATAAAAATGTAATTGATAATTTATAGATCAACTGCAAAAGATATAAAACAATAATAAAGATAACCAAAAATAGCATATTTTGTATTTCTAATTTCATGCCTATTGGACTAAATATAATGTAATTTTTAATCACCTGTTTCGAATCTTTTCCTTCTACATTTGAACTTGTGGCAATTTGATTTAAGAAATCGGAAAGTTTACCAGTTGTGTTGAAACTATTTGTATAAAACTGTGGGCATTTTCTAGCTGCTAGACGTAATGCACGCCATTCGTTATTTGAATCATTTCCTGTATTTTCCAAATATTCTGAAAATCATAATTTCAATTAATTTTGTACTATTCACAATTAATATTATTACATAAAAATCTCGTAATTTCTCACCTAAACCTGGCAAAAAGTCACGATCTTTTCCTTTACATGATAACATATTATCAGGACATAGATTCCACAATTTTGTCAAATCATCACTAGAAAAGATAAGTTTAATATTTCATTATTTGAATATTTTATTATAATTTTGTTAGTAAAATTTTTGAACTTACTGTCCCATATAAAATTTTCCTTGAGCCTGGCTTTCTTTTAAAATGTCTCCTAAAAGCTTCCTGGGCCTTTTAGCTCGATTAAGTACTTTTTCAGAAATCTTACTTTTCTTGTCACCATCTTCAGTATCTAAACTCACTGGTGTGGGTTTCTTAAATTCTGTAATTAGAAAAAATACATGTATTGATATATTTTTATATGCAATACTAGCAAATATAAGGCACCTGGGCAGCCTTCATTTTTCCAACCATTCCATGCTTCTTCTCGATTCATTAAATGTTCAACAGCAGAAGAAAATTGTTTACCATCAGGAGGTGTTTCACCAAGTAAAGAAAGGACTTGATTCCAAGTTTCGTTAACCCAATCAATGTTAGGCCCTGACAAAACTTGCCCCTCACTAAAATATATTAACCAATTTAATATAAAAAAAAGTTAAAAATAACCAACATTGGGTTTCTAATTACTAATACCTTTTAAATTTAACTGTAGATTTCAGATATTGGAATAAAATTAAAAATTGTACTAGTACATATCGGCGAAAATTTGAATCCGATAGCTGTAATTCCAACAACTTTTGATTTGTTAAATATTTTGCATAATAATGTGTGTCTTCACTTGATATTTTTTTAATTTCATCATCTACTTCCATTTGTTCATCCTTTTTAACATGCTTAGATATTTGTTTAGTTTGTAAAAGATCAAGTTTGAAACTACTGAATGCCGATAAAACATTTGTTGTATGCTAAAATGTATAAAAAATAACTATATGTTTATATTTTCAATAGCAAAATTCAATGAAACATTGAGAAACTTACTGAAGTAAATACTTTCCATTGTACTTTGTTATAACACTGATTTGGATTCCTGAAAAACTCTTGTAGTGACCAAAATTTACAATACAAATTATAATCTATTTTAACTTTTTTGTCGTCATCTTTATCTGTTTCAAGAGACTCTTTCAAGCTGAGATCAGAATCTTCAGTTGATAACTCAGTTACATTTTCCAAATTAAACTCAGAGACTATGTTCAAGCCTGATCTTTCACTGAATGGAAAAAATTTAGCCAGGAAAAGTAAGATTCGTCCACAAAACACTGTATTTTGTGACCGTGATAACCTTCTGAGCAAATCATTGCACATCCTCAGCAAATTATTTTTACAAGCTATGAAAAATATCTCTTCTTTCCACGTAGCTACATTATCTTCAACATAACAGAACATAGATTCACAATTTTTCAAAGTAAGTGCATCAAATATATCTCCTAGCAGAACCACGGGCATTGTAGGTCCAGTCATTTCCGCTTTAGCACATTCAATACAAAATGTTACTAAATTTCCTAACAAATCTAAATCTTTATTTTTAAGAAATTTGAGTAGCACATCTCGAAATACTTGTTCCACAGCTGCTTTTTTGTCATAATCAGAGGATTTATTCTCATGATAATGACTTAGTAACTCGTCAAATGTTTTTGTCTCAAACGCCGTTAATAAACGGTCCTAGAAAAATTAAACGTAATAAACGTGGTATAAGAAATAAAAACCTCAGTAAAACAACAAATATAAATTAAATTCTGTTTGAAATGTGTGCATACATTATAATCAGCCCTCAGTGCCTCAAATCCAATTCTTGAAGCCATACTTCTTTTGGGTCTCATCAAATACCAATTTGCTTTAAAAATTTCAAAATATCTAGATCAAACCATGAATTATTATTAATTAGTTAGTCTTAAGCTCATGACTTTAGGAAAAACAAAATATTAAAAATAACCCAAAAAAATATCAATGTTTTTCTGTTATTTGACATTTAACTAGAACTGTCAAGACCAAGTTTACAACATTACAACATTTAAATAAACATGAAGTTGTGCAAGCTTTATTATTGACAGCTGTCAGTTTGTAAATCTTGTCCTGCTTAAATATTATTTTATAATATATTTATTTAAAATGTTTAAATATAATTAACTATCATCTCAATGATTTTCATAACGTGCATCATAAACTTTAGTTTTATTTATTATATGTGTTCCGTTCACAATTTGATTCCTTTGCATATAACTATTTTTTCTTAATTATTTTAAAATGCAATTAAACAAAATTTGTAGAACTTGCTTAAATATGTGTGCAGAAATGCATTCAATTTTCAAATCAGATCAAAAAGAGGTTGAAGCACAAGAAGGGAACAAATTAAATTTAGCTGAAATTATTACTTATTGTGCCATGATAGAGGTCAGTTAAGTTTTACTCTTACTTATCATATATTTTTAAGATATATTTATTGTGTATCATTCTATATCTTTACATCAATTTATGAAATATGCTAAAGTAATAATTTTTATATTCTGTATATTATTCCAACTATTGAGTTGCTTTTCCATCATGTCATTGTGATATACAATGTCCCTATTATGGTTGACAATTGTAAATCAAAAAATTTGATAAATGTCCTTAACTGGACACTTGTAAATATGGTAGTGGATAAAGAAAAACTCTTAAATTTAATAATTACTTTTCTAGCTAAGGGAAAATGATGGACTTCCACATTTAATTTGCATAGATTGTGTTAAAAATGCTAATATAGCATTCACCTTTAAACAGCGATGCGAAAGTTCTGAGAAAAAACTCCGCAGCTATTTAGAACCTGCATCTCCAGATGATACAAATGTTAAGACTGAATATACTTATGATTTTGCTGATGAATGTGCAACAGATTTGGATCTTAAGCCACCCCCTGAAACTGCAGAAGTTACACCAAACTCTGTACCAAAAACCAAAACTAATATTGGTAAATCTAGGAAAAATAATAACAGCCCTACGAGGCAAAATATATCAGATGAAACGGAGCAACCCTTATATCCTTGTGAAGACTGTGTATTATGTTTTACAGAATTACAGGATCTCAAAAGACATGTAAAGAATGAACATTCCAAGAAAAAGCCTGTATCATATGTTTGCAAAGAATGTAATCAAACGTTCTCACATGCACAAACACTATCCAGGCATTCCAAAATACATCAAGAACATCAAAAAAATAAACTGTGCACTTTCTGTGGAAAATGCTTTTTAAGATCAGATGATTTGAAAAGGCATACTAGAATCCATACTGGAGAACGTCCTTATGCATGTGATCAGTGTCCAAAAAGTTACAAACAAAATTCTGAATTAAAAGAACATTTGAAATCACATTCCTCAAATAAACACTATGTGTGTTCTATTTGTGGAAAAGGCTTGGCTACAAGAAATGGATTATATGTTCATATGAAAGCTCATAGAGGTGAAAAAAATCATGAATGTAAAATTTGTGGAAACAAATATATAACAACAGGTGAACTCTCGTCTCATATGAGTCATATACATTCTCAAGAAAAGAAGTTTTCTTGTACTTTCAAAGATTGTACTAGGGCGTTTGTTACTAAATTATCATTAGAAACTCATATGAGAGCACATCGAGGGGAGAAGCTGTTTAAATGCACAATATGTGATAAAGCATTAGCAACAGCTTCAAGTCTTCACGAGCATAAAAGGACTCATTCTGGAATCAAGCCAAAACAGTGTACTTTATGTTTTCGTCGTTTGGGTAATTCACAAGCTTTAAAAAAACATATGAGAATTCATACAGGAGAAAGACCTTACCAATGTAAGATATGCCTTGATAAATTTATATGTGGTAGTAGCCTGAACGCACATATGAAAATAAAGCATATGGAAAAAGAACATGAATGTACAGTTTGCCATAAAATGTTTGCATTAGGAACAAGGCTTAGACAGCATATGAAACTACATAGTAGTGACAAAACATTTATATGCAGTATTTGCAATATTGGGTTTGATGAAAATGTAAAATTATTTGAACATATGAAATCACATGAAGAACAAGATCAGAGTTTTAAGACTATTGAAATACCAACACAATTACCTCAAATGACAGTATCACAAATCACAATGCACGCAAATTACTTATAATAGATATTGAAAGATTCATACTCGGTTATTTTTAAATTGTATAAACTGTATATTATATCAAATATGTATTGATCATATTTTATATGATAAATAAAACACATACAAAAATATTTCAAGAAGATCAATTTGTAATAATTTATCAGTGGCCAATTGCACCCTGACTTGCAGCTAAAGTTTGAATGAAAATGTATGATTATTTTTACTATCTTCTATTAACACAGAAAATTAGCTAACTACAAAATTAAAAGCATTTCTTCTGTATTGCAAAAAAATAAGAATATTATGAGCAAATTAAATAAAAAGTTATACCAGTTCTAAATTCAAAAGTTAATAAAACACAAACTTTTAATTTATAAAATTGATTTAATACTTAGATAAATGCTGGCATTATATTCTGGAGTATGATATCACCATTATCATGAATAATATTAGTTTTATTTACATTTTTATATAATCCTTGTTTATGGCTCTTAATATGTTGATGTAATCCAGAGCTCTGTCCAAAGGACATTCCACATTCTTGGCATGTATAAGGTCGCTCCCCACTGTGAATGCGTAAATGTTTTCGAAGAACAGTAGCTAAATGAAACCTTTTATGGCATATATGACATTCTTGCTGTTTCTCCATATGTTTAACTTTAATATGTGTATTTAGTATACTGTTTGAAATGAATGTGTCATTGCATATATTACATTTATATGGACGTTCTCCTGTGTGTAGGCGAAAATGTTTTTTCAAAGATTGTGAATTTCCATAGTATTTGTGACATATTGTGCATTGTTTAGGTTTAATGCCAGAATGTGTCCTTTTATGAGCATTTAGATTAGATGAATTACCAAATGCTTTATTGCAATGCGGGCATTTAAATTTCTTTTCTCCTGAGTGAGATTTTTCGTGAGTAACTAAAGCTACTTTTGTAATAAAAGTTTTATCACAGTTTGCATAATTGCATTTATATGGCTTTTCTTGGCTATGGATTTTCATATGTAGTACCAAAGATCCAGAAGTAACATATTTTAACCCACAAATAGGACAGATATGTTTTTTTTCTCCTCGATGAACTTTCATATGCACATATAAGCCATTTCTAGTTAATAAACTTTTACCACAGATTGAGCAAATGTAACAAAGTCTATCTTTTGCATGGCTTTTTAAATGTTCTTTTAACTCATATGAGGTCTTGTATTGTTTCACACATTTATCACAGCAATAAGGTTTTTCACCTAAATATAAAATATCAATAACATGAAGCAAATAGTTGAGGTAATATTCTCAAATACAACTGACCTGTATGTAGTCTATTATGTATTTTTAAATCACTTGATCTTAAAAATGTTTTTCCACAAGTTGAACAAAGAAAGTTTCTGGTATCAGTATGTGTTACCATATGTTTATTTAAATTTTCTAGGTTTGCGAATGTATTTGAGCATATCTATAATTAGGTTCAATAGTTAAAAACATATTACATCAGACTTAATTTTATATAAAATGAAAATAACCTTGCAAGAGAATTTAATATTATGACTTTCTGAATGATTTTGTAAATCATCTTCTTCAGTAAAGCACTGGGTACAATCTGGACAAGCATAAATCTTTTGTGTTGTTTCATCAAATAATTGATTAACTTCATCTGCTTTGTCTTCAAGCAAATTTGATGAGTTATCGGGTACTTTTTTATTCACGTAATTACAAAGCGTTTTATAAGCATTTTCACAGATGCGTTGGAAATTATAAGCGGCACAAAGTTGACCTATACATATATGGCAGATATTAGATGGTAAGCCATCATCTTTTTGTATCTACAAATGAAGTAATTTTAAAAGAGAGAAATACTTTATAAATAGAGAGAAATTTTTTATCAAAAATATGATATACCTGCACTTTAGCGCATGACTTTATCATATATATCAAGGATGCATTGTCATAGATTGATCCCATCATTCCAGCACTACCAAGACATGTGCGACATACTTTATTTAAGTCCAAGTTGACTATATCGTTCATTATTAATGAGTAAATAAAATGTGGTAAAATTTTTACTTTGAAGAATTCGGCTTATATAGAGCAGTAAGCAGTATGAATTTTGATGAATATGTGGTTTCAAGATTTTTGGTTGCTTGTTTGGTTAGTTAAAGATCGGTTGAATATACAGTTCAATATTAAGATGTAGTTGTTATATTATATTAATTAGCTATTTGATAATTGTAATCCTATGTTTTGCTTTGTCTATATATTATCTATTTATTTCTAGTTTTTTCTGGATTTTTGTTCAAATATATCATTAGAAGACATGAATAACCTAAAAATACTAAAATGCATAGTTATTGAGCAACTGCGATCTTGTTGTTCTATTTTTTATCATTTTATAAAAAGTTTCTTTTCATAAAACTTCTAATTTGACATTTTGACAGCCATTAAAAACAAACAACTTGTGTACCAACAAATAAAAGGAAAGTACTTTGACAGTTAATTTGACATTTTCGTATGTTGGTACACATGTTGGGTATTTTGATAGTCGTCGAAATAGCATGTTTTAGCTCTATATTTTATAACACATATCAAATTATAATTTTCTCATAATAATTACAATACAATAGTACTATGACTATTAAGTATTATTTTTACTTCTTGTTCTGAATATTTTTTTCAAACAATATTCCTTGTGCAGGTATTACATACATTCTGTGAATGTAAAAAATACAAAATTGCGTAATGTTATTCCAAGATTATTTACTTAGTCAGCGTAAAAATGTGTACAACCAATTATCATATATAAATGGCTTAATATGTTTTAATTTAAACTAGATTTTACCGGTCACAAAGGTCATGAACTGACAATTGATAATTCAAGACTTCTGACTTTACAAGTTTTAGTCAGTTAAATATTTCGGATGTATAGATAAGATTTCGTAAATTCGAATAAAAAATTATATGTTAGTCTAATAATTAAAAAAATCGTTTGGTTTTGTTGCATAATATTCAAAAGAGAATGTTCCAGTTTTAGAATGCTTTGCAGATCATTGTACAAGGATTGAAAGTTTCTATTTAAATTTTATTATATTTAATTTATTACAATTAATGAATGGTACGTTTGATGAAAAAATATTTTGAATATATGAGTTTTAGCGCGAATAACAACATGAGATAATTTAATTGTCAAACTTTCCATTAGTGTGATGCATCTTTTTATTATACGATCTTATCTTATTATTAATTCTAATTGCGATAAGACTCGTCTCGTCAATTGTGTTATGTCATGTATTAAAAGTTGTTTTTGAATTAGATGTCGGCGAACTGTTTAGCGTCAACATTGTACAATTACAGTAAATATTGTTTTAAACCTAATCTACTATCGGCCGGAAAGTCCCATTTAATATTGACTCTCAATTTTTCTACTACAATGTACAGAAAAGGAAAATTTGACTTTCCTAAGAGATTTACAGGACAAGAAAAAAGTGTATGGTATGTTAATAAAGGTTAAGTTTAATTAAATGTGTAAATTAATTCTAATATCATTATGCAGGGTTGAGTATATAGAGTTAGCTATCAAATATAAACCATTAAATTTGGGACAAGGTTTTCCTGATTATCCTTGTCCAGAACATGTTACAAAGGCTTTGGCAGATGTTGCAACTGGACCCGATTCATTATTGCATCAATATACAAGGGGTTTTGTAAGTTTAACTTATATTAAACTGATTTTCAATAGTGCTTCAATTAATTGTCAGTATTATATATGTATAGGGACACCCAAGATTAGTAAATGCCTTAGCTACTTTATATAGTAAAGTCTTAAATAGGTCAATTGATCCAATGAAAGAAATATTAGTTACTTCTGGTGCTTATGAAGCTCTTTATTCTACAATACAAGGTGAGATGAATATGTGATTTAAAAATATCAGTGTTTATTGATACGAATCAAAGCACATTAAAAACACATCTAATATATCATTGACACTACCCATAATTGCATTTTTTATCATGTAATATCATTTCATCAACGATTAGACAAAATTAAACGGTGTGTTTTTTCTTATCCCTTACATAATGCAATGACACTGCATTAAATGTCCATTTATTATGAATTTTCTTTGCCTTCTATTTATGATTGAAATAATTATTTATGAAGTTTATTAAAATCTTCATATTAACAGGACATATTGATAGAGGAGATGAAGCTATAATTATCGAACCTTTCTTTGATTGCTACGAACCAATGGTAAAAGGAGCTGAAGGTGTTTGCAGATATATTGCTTTGAAACCAGTATGTAATCTCATTGTTTCCAACAATCATTTACAATTGATCTAACTTATTTGTTTTCAACATTAAAGTCTCCTGATAAATGCTCTGATGCTCAAAGTTCTGCTGATTGGGTTCTTGATAAAAAAGAATTGGAATCATTATTCAATGAGAAAACAAAGCTTATTATTTTAAATACCCCTCACAATCCAACGGGAAAGGTATTCACCTTGGAAGAACTGGAATTTATTGCTGAACTATGTAAAAAATGGAATGTTCTTTGTATATCGGATGAAGTTTATGAATGGATGGTGTTTAAGCCTCATAAGCATATTAGAATTGGTATGGGCTATAAACAATTACTTCGTAATGATTTTAGTTATATATTTCATTGTTACTCAATTTTTATTAGCAACACTTCCTGATATGTGGGATAGAACTATTACTATTGGATCTGCTGGAAAAACATTTTCTGCTACAGGTTGGAAGTTGGGATGGGCCTACGGGCCTTCTGATTTACTAGAAAATTTACGTGTTGTTCATCAGAATTGTGTATATACTTGCTCTACACCATTACAGGTTTGAAAACTTTTAATAGCCAACATTTTTTTAAGTATAAACTTACACATTTTTGTAGGAAGCATTAGCACGCGGTTTCGAAACAGAATTAGCTCGATTTGATTCTGATGAGTGTTTCTTCAAATCGTTAGCTGTTGAGTTAGAAGGGAAACGAGATTTTGTTTGTAAATTTTTAGAGGATGCTGGTATGAAACCTGTAAAGCCGGATGGAGGCTATTTTATTGTAGCTGATTGGTCAGCATTGGGAAGTAAAATAAATTTAGATTCCGAGACAGATCCACAACGTGATTACAGGTTTACAAAATGGATGACTAAAAATGTAGGGCTTCAAGGCATACCGCCAACAGCATTTTATTCTAAAGAGCATAAACATCTAGGAGAAGATTATGTTAGATATTGTTTTATAAAGAAAGATGAAAATCTGAAAAAAGCAGCTGAAATTTTACAGAATTGGACTAAAACGCTTAAATAAGAATATAAATGATTAAATGCTATGGTGAACATTATATATTTATACAATTTTTGCTATATCCTGGACAAAGGTTGTTGATCACAATTATATTATAAATCTTGTTTTATATATTATTGTAAATATTTAATAAATTAATATATTTATATAAAAATTTGTGTTATTATATAAATTATGTATTATTTCTACAATTGAGCCAAAATTGCTCATAATTTCTTTTCAATTGAAGTTAATTATGAAAATTTAAAAGATGAATTGAGTGGAAATGTGCACATGTGTTATTTTAAGAATCATGGATAAACTGACTGAAATTTATTCAATTGTTGATTGCTTTACTGCATAGATTAGAACAATATTTTGGATTTTGGATATTTTGAAACTAGTAGGCTTTTGAAGGATGTTTTACAAAAATCAATACAATCACACTGGTTAATAGTATAAAACTAACTAGGTGAATTTTGCCTTGAGGAAACTTTTTGTTTTGCAAGTTGCTGGAACATCCCAAAAAGTTTAAATAACAATACTTCATAGTTCATTTGGCTGTTGAACTGCATGAAAACGCGCCTGGAACATACGTCCAAAATGCTTATTATTTTAAACTTCGATAATTTTGCTGACTAAGCCACTATTCGGAGACCTGTAACAATTTGATATGTTTTTTTACACCATAATTTATACAAAGTTTTATAAAAAAATCAGTGATTGCGAAAAAGCGGTCTGGCCGATATTTACCAAAAACTCTTACTGGATTTCTTTGGGGCAACTTTTGGAACAGGTTTCAAAATTTTGAAATCGGTACAGGATTTTTTACGAAAACGCTGACCAAAAATTTTACAATATTTTTTGCTAATTTTAAAGGTACTGCTCGGCTAATAATTGTGCAAAACTAAACAAAGCAAGTATTTATTGAATTGCTTTATCAAACGAATTTGAAATGTTTCTAATGGATGTAGCTGTTTTTGATCGAGGATGCTTTTGGCAGACAAAAATTGGCTCATGCACACATATATTTTGGTATCAAACGATTCAGGATGAAAACAACGAGGCAGCATCGAATTTTCGGACAAAAAAGGCTTCAAGAAGTCAAAAATCTAATGATTTTTTCAAGAACTCACATTTAAATAAATATCTATTCTAGTCAAATTAGTGCATATATATATATATATATATATATATATATATATATATATATATATATATAGCGGGTTGTCAACACGCATCGCGGCTCGTCAACACGCATCACATGTTACTGGACAGATTGGCCCATATAGTGACAGCACTGAGAAAAACAAAAGGAAATTCAAGTGTCAGATCGTACTTGGTTTTTGTTTCTCCCTAGTCGAATTTGCTAAAATGTATAATTCTTAAAACCTTTCTTTTCAATTATAAATAAGAAAATACCAATAACGTTTTATTAATGATCAGTATGACAACACATAGTGTCGTGGATATTAATCATATATAAAATAAACGAAATATAATAATATTTTATGAAATTTATTATTGTCTATCATTTTGGTATTTAATATGGACCACACCTCCATATATATATATATATATATATATATATATATTTATTTATTTATTTAATATATACGGTTAAAACAAAAGTGATTTTAAGAAAACGGGCCACAATTTCAATGATATCATGGCTAAGAGCATTTGGCTCATGTCCTTACAATATAAATCTATCTTATATTTCGATATGCACTACTAATAGGAAAATTATATTTAATTTTTAATTGAAATCCATTTTAAATTTTTTAACTTCAGTTTTTCATTTCAGGCTATGTTGCCAAAGAAGAAAAATCTACAACTTTTAACTATCGAACTATTTTTTGTTCAATATAATGAAGGACTAGTATTTAAATGGCCTAAATGCTGATGAATTGCCTAACTCAGGTATAAAATATATTTATTTTTTTAAGTTTTATTATATATTATACACCTAGAATTTTATTGTTTAAATTTCAGAAGAAACAGGTGATCTTTATATTAGTGTTATATAGTGTCGCTTAAAATAATGACCAGGAAACATGTGGTGTACGAAGGACAATTACTGGAAGTGATTTTTATTAAGGTAAGCATTCATAATATTTTATAAATTGATTACTTTTGAGAAGAAAAATGAGATTTTAATAATCAGATTTAAATTTATGAGATAAATTACGAATAAAATAAACACTAGAGTTTCAACATTTAATTCTTAAGAACTTAATTGCTTAATGAACATTAAAAACTTATAATTTATTAAAATGTCTATAAGTAGTCTTGATATTTATTGTATTGTTATGTCTGTGTTATAAAATTTTAATTAATTTTCATCATTTTTCAAATGTGTATTTATAGCATATAAAGCATTCTAATTTTGAAACAGATTAATAATAATAGAATAAATAACATTTACTGCTTAATAATTTATGGTTATATATTTCTTATCTTCTTCTTAACATATGTACATATTTTTGCACATACATGCATTTCGAGCATCAAATTGCTCGAAGTCCATTTACTAGAAATTCTCTTCAACTTTTTTTCTTTTGTATTGCAAACTAATCTATATTTTATATATTATAAAATTATTATATATGAATTGATAGTTCATTGTAAAATTTCAAATAGTTCCAACTTCTATTTGAATAAAATGATAGTAATTTTATTCGATTAGATTAATTAATTTTTGCGTTCTCAAATTAAATTATTTAAAGTTCAGTTTCATTTGATACAATCTTGCTCATTGCAAACTTAAAAACTATATTTGATATTAGTAAACTATAACATTTATGTTGATATTCAGTTATAATATATACTATATTTATAGTAAAAACGGTCTGGCTTTGGTTCAATTTCAAATAACCCTACTTTCTAATGGAATAAAATAGTAATGAGTAGCTACTTATTTAGTTTCAAAGAAAACAAAGATCCAAAAGGAAAATTATCAGTATATTATAAGAATTTAAGAAAACTTGTGATAAATATAATAAGCCAAAATAACTACTTTCCTTATGCAACTTTTTGGAAATTTTTAGTCATTGGTGATGATGGTTATTAAATAACACAATTTAAAAAATGCTCGACCCTATGTATGTAGCAAGAGAAAAACACATATGCTATATTTTCAATTAATTTTTTAAAATTACTTTATTATTTCAATATTTATACAATCTTAGGCATTCGATTGAATCCTTGTCAGACTTCATCTAAGAATCTCTAAATCCGTAATAATATCCAAGTCATTTTAGTTGACTCAACAAATTTGACAAAATCCATCAAAATTCAAAAAAAAAAATACATATGTGGATAATTTTATTCATTGCTCGTTAAGTTAACTAACTATGATATTTATTTTACAACTAATATTTTTCTATCGAATACCTATGGGTCTTATCCTGAGGATCTTTACAAATGTAATAATTTCCAAGTCATTTTAGTTACCGGATAACCCATCCAAAATCTAGGGATGTGTATTATTCAGTGATCATTAGGTATCTGTTCAACTATGTTATTTTGAAATTAGGAAATATGTATAAAAAAAACATATGATAAGCTTTAAATAAAACCATTTGATAAAATAACACTTTACTTCATTAAATAATCTCCATCTGCTCAAATTAACCTTTTTATTTCTTTTCAAATATCTTTTATTATTTTATCTTATTCTATGTAACTAAATAATATTGTTACATACTGTATAATGTAATTTTGTGTTATTAAGTGCGTCATATATTATACAATATATTGTAATTTGCTGGCTATGTATTCAAAAATAAATAAATAAAAATGCAATTTATGCAGTCAAGTTAGAACGGAAAATTTTATGGCGCTGCTTGATATATCATGCAATTTAAGAAAATGTAAGTAAAAGGAAGCACTGGGTCACAAAAATCGCATCCATTGGTTACACATGTGACCTTATTTATCGTTCTTGATTCTAGTTCAAGAAAGGGGTCAATCCGCAGTTCACTTCTGAATGGCCTTTTAATTGTCCCCATGCGCTGGACACGACCATAAATATTATAACAGGGTCTACTGAAGGGAAAATTCGGAAATGTAGAGTTCTTCTTATGTCCGGCCGTCAACCGATTTAAAGTGTGCGTTGAACAAGTTTTATAGCTTGTACCGACAACACATTCAACTTGTTTATGTATTTTGCACTCTCGTAACTTCCTTCGGATTGTGTTGGATGTAGGGACATTCTTTGATCCTGAATAAATTAATCGGCGGCCGATTTTTTCGGGGTTGTACCTGAGCTGTGTCATAGGTTGTAGGTCACGGGACACGGGTTTGACCCATCCCCTTTCGAGGAATGGACACGCATGTCTTTAGATTGGCTCAAATTTAACGAAAACTTGTAGGATAATATGATGGATATTTTTAATTCAAATGTCCATTTAAAATATTTATGCGAATGGAATGGAAGACTTGATACCCGTTTATGCAATTCTTGGCGGACTAATAGTCAGTACAATTACTTTCAATAGCTTTAATTTGGTTCGTTTTGTTGTAAATGAAACTGCAGCTTCGTTGTTTTGTAGTTTTTAAAACCTACGCAAGTTTTAATAGAATTTTATCTGCTTTTTACATGCGTTAACAAAATGTTGGATAAAATATTTAGAATACATACAGGGTGTCCTGGAATTCAACGTGTAGCCAAATTGGGGGTGATAGTATTGACTTTACCTGTCTTGGAAAAAATTAGAAAAAAAACTGATCAACGATAGTTCATGGAAATGATATATTTCACGTTTTTTAGAAATTTAAGTGCAACTTAGACATTTGATAAAATTATGACTATTTTGCGGTTTTTGTGGTTAATTTCTATTAATTTTGTTCATTTAAACTTTGGAATCGTAACTGTGTATAACATTTCCATGATCACAGTTTAAAATAATCACACAATTGCCCAACGTTCTCTAGAAATAAGATACTTTATTGAACTACAAACTATGGACTTAATTTTTTTAAAATCGGTCGATTTTTAGAGGCCCTTTTAAAATAAATGTACTAAAGTCTGTTGACAAGTTAGTGCATTTAATTAGGATTGTAAAATTATAAAATACTTGATAATTTTATTATTGAAAAAAAATCCAGTAAAAAAATAAAAACCAAAAATTGTCCCATAATTGCTGACTATAACTGATTATAATAATTTTTCGAACAGACTTTTTTACATATTATTTATACTTTTATTACGCATTTTTTGCATGCGATTTTAACACAATAAATATAGAAAATACAGCTTCTATTTTTAAGTTTTTAGACTTTTTTCAAATTCTGATGTTACTGATCTGAAACATCGAATTTTGAGTGACGCGATTTTTCTGTATACAAGTGCATCTCAGGCTCCTCGTTTCTATTATATTTACTATTCAAAAATATAATATTACAAATTAAGAAAATAGATAGCTATTGCTTGCTTAATCAACTTTCCCTTGAATTTTCATTCATCCTTCAATTTCAATTCGAGGGTTTTCGTAGAGAAATTTGGAAAGTTCGTCAAAATTATAATTTTATATATAATATATTATTTTGAAACTATAAATTTACGAAAGAAATTAGTTAAGATCTTTAGTTAAGTCTTTTCTGATTGTATACAAATTCATCTCAGACTTCTCGTTTTTATTATGTTTGCTATTCAAAGACATAATATTACAAATAAAAAAATATATATAACCATTGTTTGCATAATCGGCTTTCCATTAAATTTTCATCCATCCTTCCATTTCAATTCAAAGATTTTCGTAGAGGTATACCCCATCTGAATTTCAAAATTTGAAAAGTTTGTTAAAAATATAATTTTATATTGAATTTACGAAATATTAGATTATTGAATTTACGAAAGAAATTAGTTAAGATTAGTGCTATGGTTTTTTGAGCTTTTTTCTAAAGGCAGAATTCCATCAAATTGATAACTCCCGTAAACCTAGCATTAAGATATCAATTTAAATGCTTGTTTATCGTGTTGCGTTTATTAAAATAGGTATCTATATTTAATTTGAAAAAAAAAAGAAACGGTATTTAATTTAATAAAACCAACAATTATCATGGATATTTAAAACGAAATCCATTAGAAATACCACTGAGCACATTCTGTTAGATTATATTCTTTGTGAATGAATGAATCCTACCGTGGCGCCCTATCCAAAATTCGCGTGAAATAATTACAGAAACCTGTTCCCTTGTTTTTAATTTGATTTTGCAGCCGAATTATCTCGCGGCCGCTCCATAGCGCCATACTGAATATAAAATGATACGGACAACAAAATACAGAACATGGGCCACGTTCTTTGGTGCAAATGTGCGAACAAATTCATACTAAAAGGGTTCTTTCTGATACAAGTACAATCGGTCGCAGATGATCTGCACAATAACGCACAATTAGGACAGTACTTGGTAAGCTACGGCCGAATTTGTAAGACCATTGAAATTGAAATACATTGATAGACTGATGCAAATAATGTAGGAATGCAAATTTTAATTTGTGTCCCAGATATTTGAATAATATGACATAATTGGGAGTTTTTTGTAATGGACTTACACAATTTTATGAAAGTCTGGTTGGTTACAAATTCTAATGTGCAAATACGAAGAAGTAATCAATCTTGGTCGTTTTTGAATTGGGATAAAAACTTGTAGTTGTGTATGTTATTTGGGTATTTCTACTGTAGTGTTCAAATACACTATGTACTACGACCTATTTCTTTCAAAAAGCTTCAATTCTGGTTGTCAAAATTTGGAATAATTTAGAAAGGAGTCTTTTATGCAACAGGGATTAGAACTATTTGTTCTATAAATTGTTGTGACTTTTTTAGCATAGTGTTTCTTCAAGGCAACCTAGTACTTGTCCATTCCCTTTCTGATGAGATTATTTAGATATATTTTTTGATAGTGATGTGAATATATATTGCTATATTGATTTTAAAGTTTTTCATCAATTTTTAAATTTTTTGTTGATTTATATTTGTCCAGTTATTAGAACCATGTGTTCTATAAACTGTTGACAACCCAGTGGTTGACCATTCTGTTTCTGGTGAGATTATTTTAGATTTATTTCAAATTCCTAAACTAAGTGTTTTTAGAAGTCAACCCAGTGGTTAACCATTCTCTTTCTAATGAGATTATGTTAGATTTATTTCAAATTACTAAACCAAGTGTTTCTAGAAGGCAACCCAATGGTTGCCAATCCTGCTTCTAATTGAATAAAATGGTAGTTATTAATTTTATTCGATTAGATTAATTAATTTTTGCGTTCTCAAATTAAATTATTCAAAGTCCAGTTTCATTTGATACAATTTTTTTCAAAGTAGACATTATTTTAGATTTATTTCAAATTCCTAAACCAAGTGTTTCTAGAAGGCAACCCAATGGTTGACTATTCTCTTTCTGATGAGATTATGTTAGATTTATTTCAAATTCCTAAACCAAGTGTTTCTAGAAGACAACCCAATGGTTGACCATTTTCTTTCGAATGACAGTTTATTATATATTTTTTCTAATAGTGATATACATTTATTCTGTATTGATTTTGTGATTGTTTTTTCAATGACGATGTATTTTGTGTCCTATTGTGGTACTAATTTCTTAGTGTGCATCTGAAAAGCAACCCAGTGGCTGACCACTATCTGTCTTACAGAATTATATTAGACATATTTCTGATCTAATATTATTTTTACGTGATATTATAAGGTTTAGATTTTTTCAGAAATCAATTTCATATTTTTCATATTTTATAGCAATTAGAACTATGTGTTCCGTCACCTATCAGCTGTTATATATGATATGATATAAATGATTTCATCCAGTGTTTCTAGAAGGCAACCCATTAGATGACCATTCTTTTTCTTATATAATTAGATATATTCCCAATAGTGAAAGTGTTAAATATATATTGCAGCAATGATATATATTTATTTAGATATTATATTTTGCATTATATTATACCTCAGTTTATTTGTAAAAAATGAGCAAAAAGCAAATAGTAAATTTTTTAGAAAATTGTCTGAGATAGAAATTTTTGCGCTATAATTATTTTTAATTTTTTTTTTTAATTTCTATTCTCTTTGGTAAAAAAGCGTAAAAAGATTATAAAAAATTGTATCGCAAAAAAATTATATCTCAGTTTATTTGTAAAAAATGAGCAGAAAGCAAATTGCACATTTTTTAGAAAATAGTCTGAGATAGAAATTTTTACGTTATTATTATTCCTAAAAATTCATATATTTAAATTTATATTCTCTTTTTTACAAAAGCGTGAAAATTTTATAAAATTTTGAACTCATTTGAAACTTAATATTAATAGAATGTAAAAAAAAGATTTATAATATGCATAACAGCTGAACAGTCAAATAAAAAAATCCCATGCATATAATATAAAATTAATCAATTCAATATTTTACACCGCATGTAATATAACGCTAAATCTCTTGTAACAAGCGATTTGCAAATGAAGTATTATTGATTTTATGGGATCAGAATCTTATTACCCTAAAAAATCATTACCTATGCAAATTCGTGAGAGAAATTTTGCCAAAATTTAAACCCATCAATAAAAATGCAAACGGATTTAAATGTATATTGTAATTCAATCCGATTGAATAGGCATAGATTAGTATACCTGTTGCGAATTTTGCATTCGCAAGTATCGTTATGCAAATTTATGAAGGTATTGCAACTCTATATGATTGAATCTGTTCGATAATAAATGTAACGGATTCAAAATTAAATTTAGGCATGAAATTTGATCGGATTTCCTATATGGAAGATTGGAGATGGCAATTTTTCTTGTTGACATCCTATAGCTCATCACATTTGTGGCCCCTTTTTAATATCAGCAGACAGGGCTGGATTGATTAATCTCAAGTAGTCTTGAATATTAGGTTGTCAAATATCTCCCTTCCGCCTTTTTGTATTATAAACCAATAGCAAAAAAGCGGAAGGGAGATATTTGACAACCTAATATATATTTCATTTTCTCTATATTTTATATTTTTTTAATAAAATGCAATTTTATGCAATAATTGATTAAATACAATAAAATTCGAAAAATGTTCAATCAATGATTAATTATATTTATAATTTCGTTCTAAAGTAGAAATATCAGGAACCATGTTCCTGATAAATTTTGATGTGACAATGCCTTCTACATTTATTTTTATTTTTCGAAGCCTAGGATTAATTTGCCTCTAATTTAGGGATATATTATAAAGGACTGTGGCTACTTTTAAGAATATGAAATCTTAACCTAATTTACCAGAATTTTATATCTTAAATTAATTAACTTACCTGATCAAAAATAGCTTGGAATTATTGTTCACCAATTGTGTACCAATATAATTCGGCTCTGTTCTATTACAATCGTACAAATTATTATTTATTAAACCGATGATCCTGGCATTCGTTCTGTAGATATATGGACCATGGCAAGACAAGCAAATTGGGCCAAAAAACAACCTAATAAATTCGTTCTAATTTAACGCGTCATTCAGGATTTAATGGCAACTCTGTAACGTGCGAGAATGACAAGAATAATTGTATGTTTGCTCATCGTATTAAATTTAGGGACGAGTTCATTTTTTGACTAGCGAAAATAAAAGTAAAATGTATATCAACTGCAAAAAAAATGCTTAAAATAAATTGATTCAGCAATTATTTTTGACTAATGTAATGATCCATATATATTTTTTTTCTTTTAAAAAATAAAAGTAAAATGTATATCAGCTGCAAAAATTGCTAAGATTAAATTAATTCAACAATTATTTATGACTAATGTAATGATACATTTTTTACTATACTGCATACCTTCTGCGAAGATATGCAGTGAATTATTTAATATTTAATTATATAAAATCTTTGCAACATCTGTAGCATTCTCTATAAACGTGTTTTCTTTCTTTTTCAATTAATTTTGGTATACTATACTAGAAAAAAGGCAATCAAAATGCATTTTATTATAATTTATTATTATTAAATTACAATTTCAAATTCAATTCAAAGTATTCGCATTGCTTTTGTATTAAGAGGTCTGAACTGGCTTTTAATTTTAATATTTATAATATCTTGCTTCAGAAATAAATACGAGTAAAAATTAATTAATTAACTGTGTTTAAAGGTTATAGAATTTATAAAAACAATAAAATTATAACTAAACAGTCAATTGTTTTAAAAGCTGCAAAATTTTGCTTAATTTAAAGGAAGTCAGCAATTATTTATAGCTAATGGAAATCAATACTTTTCTTTACTTCTGCAATAGTAAACGTTCTTATTAATTAAAATTTTGTAAAAAAATATAATATTTTGAAAATGGGCTACTTTCATAAATTTTATTACAACTTACTTGTATTAATATTGAACTTCTATTTAATAACATTAAATTTACAAATCATATTACATTTTTATTGCGACTCGTTTGTGTGTTTAATTGCATAATGTTTTTATGAAATATCATGTTTTATATAAGAGTCTTTTAATTTGCAATCGTTTAATAAAATATTTTAGAAAATATGCCAAATGTGTTTAAGCTAACTAAACCAACTAAAGTGTAAGTTAATCAATTAACTTATCTTGAAGATTATTTAATTCATACTATATATCAAATATATTTAAATATTTAGAAGTACCTAACTAGCTACATTAGAGTTGTTTAATTTTTTTCTTAAATGGTGTAATTATGGTTTTATTAGCATATTTATATATTTTTTTATTATTTCTCTTAAACTGATTTAATACCGTTTCTATCCAAAATAAATTTACATTACAAAATAATTAATTATATATTCTAGAAAAACTGCTAGAATCAATTCTATAATTATTACATTTAAAATTCTCATCAAAATTATTAAAATTACACATCGTAAGTGATTGCAGTTCTTTAATGTTAGGAGATATTTTAATCATTATTGTGAAGCTACTAATTATAAGTATAAATTAATTAATTAACTCAAAATTATGTTTAAACATTAATCAAATATTTAAAATACTTTACATTTAAATGTTATTTGAATAAAACAACAAAATTATACGAGTTAAATTTATAAATTACAATAGTAAAATACAATATATATACTTGAACTAAAACTACTTGTAATAAAATCCGAATTCTGATAAAAAATATTAAAGTTGCAAATTATAAGTGTATGTAATATATACACTATAGTTATATATATATATATATATATATATAAATAATATACTATAGTTATAAAAATATTTAAATATTAGTAAATTATTTAAAATTCTTTATATTTAACTGTTATTTATATAAAACAACAAAATTATACGAGTTAAATTTATAAATTACGTAGTAAGTTACAATATACTTGAAAATAGACTACTAAAATTTGACTTCTAAGAAGTTGCAATTTATAAGTGTCTATGATATAAATATTTTAATTTAAACTGTAAAGTTAATATTTAGCATAATTTAATTAATTAGGGTCATTTATATAAGATGACAAAATTATATTCGAACAGTTAAGTGTTTGAGGGTATACTCAGAAACATGGGAGTTGATTTGCTTTTTTCTTCAATAATTTAATGACTACATTATGCATATTATTTATGTATTTTATTATTGCTATTAAATTGATATAAAACAGTTCCTATTTGAAAACCCGATTTGGCATCTAAAATAAATAACTCTAGCAAACATGTACAACTCGTTCACAATGCATTTAATTGAATTTTATGTCGTTTTAAAGAAAACAGTCAAAATCGGGCCGCTTCATAAAAATCTAATCACATCTAAGTGAATGAGCAGCCCTTCCCCGTCCGGGGTGCAACTGTCTCCCTTGACATGCGCACCCTTTTTTCACAGGGTGGTACCTGGCTCAGTACTACACTTCCACCCCTTTGTATCTGAGACAACAATAGTTGCATTCGGGATGATCTATAGGCCCGAAGCAAAAGACGATTACCGAAACTGCCAAGAAAGGGGTTCGTTGATTTTTTCTAATTTCATTGGGGTCTCCGAGTTCGCTAACGGTTTTTTGGATAAAATATATAACATTTAACGGACTGGCAGCTAATCAGCGATTTCGATGCATACGTGCCTTACTTTGATCATTATAGATTTGGACCATATTCAATTATGAGAAATTTTGACTGTTGAGGAAAGTCTTTCACATTCTGGCCGAGACTTGGTTTATTTTTTAACGATTCCATAATGCGTTTTTTTAAGCATATGCTTTCTCAATATACTTTCCTTTATAATTTTATCTTAATAATTTATTTGAGAAAAATTCTCATCAGAAGATTCTCTAATTACTGGAGAGTTATTTTCAATTATATTTATCTGTTAATATTAATGACGACTTAATATATTGCAATAAATTTTATATTATTCTGTGTACCAAAAATTCTAAGTGGATTTATAGAGCTAATAGATAGATAATATTAAAAAATTCTAGTGATGTCCAAAACATGGATTATTTAACATATCAATTATATGTTACATACATTTTCTATAAACATGCTATTTTTTAAATTTATATATTTTTATTATCTTGTATCTCTTAGCTAATTAATTGAAGAATCGCCTATAAAAGTTTACAGAATTTCTTAAGAAATCTAAAGCAATTAAATTATCTCACTTTTCTTTTCTTTATAATTATTTTAGTTGATCTTAATAAATTTATTTGAGAAAAATTCTCATCAGGAGATTCTCTAATTACTGGAGTCATATTTTCTAGTTAGCATATTAAAGTAGTATAGACCAAAAATTCCTAATTAAAATAAAAAAATTCTAGTGCTGTCTAAAACGTGGATTATTTAACATATAATTGCAAACATTTTCTATTAACATGCTATTTTTAAAATTTATATATTTTTATTATCTTGCATCTCTTAGCTAGTTAACTGAAAATTAAAAGTTTATAAAATAAACGCCTATAAAAGTTTATAGAATTTCTTAAGATATCTAAAGCAATTAAATTATCTTTATCTCATTGTTGATAAATGATCAATAAAATTAATAAATTACAAGAAATTGTATACTAATTCATGTACTTTCTAGTTAGTATATTATAAAATATTAAAATTTACCTAATAATTAAAATTTACCTAATACCTAAAATTTCAAGTAAATTTATAAAATGAGTGGATATGCATTGTTCAAAAATTCCATTTTTGTCGAAATTTTTTGGTATCCGAGCTATTACTATCTTACATATCTTAGGTGCAAATTTAAAAAACCACCTGTAAATTTCTTTTCTAATGTCTCAAGCAGTGGTATATTTAATTTAACTTTTTTAATTGTCTTTATCTTTTGCACACCTTAAATTGTTAACTTCTTTCTTAAATAATTTACAACAAAGTCCAGGTGTTTTTATATTTGTGATTCATTAAATTATTTGTCCAACAAATTATTAAGAAATTTGTCTATTAAAAAAGTTTGTTTTATTAAATTAAATGCTAATTTTCAAAGATCATATTGAATTCAATCTACTTATAAAACTAAGAATTTATTAAATTTTCTTAAATAATTTACAACAAAGTCCAGGTGTTTTTATATTTGTGATTTATTAAATTATTTGTCCAACAAATTATTAAGAAATTTGTCTATTAAAAAAGTTTGTTTTATTAAATTAAATGCTAATTTTCAAGGATCATATTGAATTCAATCTACTTGTAAAACTAAGAATTTATTATTATTTAAATTAAATCGAATTTAATTCTTCGTAACCATGTGATGATAATTTCTAAAAAAAAATTAACAAAATATTTTTTATTTTTCAAAAAATACAAAATGCAATTCACTTCTACAAATTTCCAAATCCTGTTCCCACAGGGTTGAAAAAATTAATTACTTGTCACCACCATATTCTATGCTTTGAGCATAGTGTTGTCCCAATTTTTCTCATTAGAGATTGTTTTTTTTTAAGATGAACAGCTGAGGAACATATTGTTAGATTATTTTGTGCTTGTTCATTCATAAAGGAGCTTTAAAGCTTTCGATGAACTTCTTTCATTGAAATGAAAAACAAAATATGATACTGAATCAAAGAAGATCCGTATTGTTATTATTAACTTTATAGATAATAATTATTATTAATTAAATAATAATAAGAAATAATTTTTTTTTATTAAATAACAAATTATTATTATTTGAGTAAAATCACAATATGTTTAAATACAAAACAAAATTGTTTTTGTAATTAAATTGATTATAACGCATATAAAATTTACAATTTTAACTATATGAAGAGAATCAAAACTACATTGAATTTTTTAAAAATATTCAATTAAACTATTCTCAATTATAATTTTTAGTTAATCTTAACAAATTAATTTGAACAAACTCTCTATAAATTATTCTTCTAATTACTGGAGTCATATGTCTTGCACAAGATTCGTCGTACTTTTTGTCTGGATTTAATTTTATCGTGTATCATTTAATAGTAAGGGTGGAGATGGCTAAGAAAAGGGTTGAGAATTAGGGGATAAGTCGAATGAGATCTATGCATATACCGTCTGATCAAAATTCATCATTATCTTTTATGGCCATGTTTCAAATCGACTCTACAATTTCCATAACAGTAGTAAATTTGGCAATAGATTGACATGATATCATAATAATAATGCACTTGAGAATGTTTTCTGATTTATGTTATGTCGCGTTTTAAGTTTTTGAATATGATTTAAAATATTAATGCGAATGTAGCATATAAATATAAACTGATGCATTAAATTATTTCATCAATTTTAAATTTATATACATTTCATAAACACGATTCTATCTTTCTTCGATATAATATTACTCCAGGTCCTTCCGAAATCTATATGTACTTTATGAATACTTTTCAGTAAGTTTTTTGTCAATTTGCCAAAAGCGGGAAATGAGACAACTATTTCGATAAAATTTAGATTCCTAAAATTTATTTATTAAAGTATATAGAACATATGGTGCAGCTTGAAAGCTTGCAATTAGTGAAAATCGTCTAATATCTTTTTTTTTAATCACGTTGGAAAATTTGAATGGTTATTATACAATTTACATTAAAAACGGTTATAAGCATTATAATTTAAAAGTGTTATACAAATTGATCATTTAGATTTGATTAAATTTCTGTTTGTGTGTCTAAATAAAAATGTATACAATCGTTACGACAAATATTAATTCTTATCTTTGTTATTCGATATATGGAAAACTTATTGATAAAATTATTTTAATAACTTTGAATATTTAAATATATTTATATATATATATATATATATATATATATATCTTATATATAAAATTCTCCTGTACGGGTGTATGATTTGATACTTCTGCTAAACGGTTATTCGGATTTTGAAAATTCTTTCTAAAGTTTGTCAAAGTAAATTTTTAAGATTTAATGGACGATAAAACTATTGTAATATTGTAGAAATAAATGACAAAAATTACAAAAAACACGTATCATTGTTTGACAAATGAACTGTCGTCTGCTAGAAATGTCAATTCACTTGAAATTTGAATTTACCTGAAATTATGAGTCTAGATAATATCAGAATATAATATACAAGAAAAATGTAATGTTTACATTATTATTGCAAAAAAGCAGCTGAGGTGTGCCAGAAATTAAAATAATATAAGATACAGTCAACAGTATATATATATATAACAGTATATGTTGTAAATAACGCAACAAGTCCAAAATTGCACATACATTATTTTTTTAAACTTATGCATGTTGCATTTTGGTTTACTTTACTAAATTATTTAACAATACCAAAAAAATCTGCTTATTCAAAAATGATTTAGAATTTTATTTCATGTGTCAAAAATTCATTTGTTTGGCATTGAATATGAAATATTCAGCAAGTTGATGAGAATTAGATTTTACAAATTAATTCACCTAAGATTTGAACATAAACAATAATGTTTATTGAATTATTAGTAAGAAAAATGTACTTTAGAAATTATAATTGCCAAAAAGCCACTAAAATTGTAGACTGAAAATTGAGGCAATGATGTTGTGTGGTAAAATCAAGTGTGATATTATTCTTTTATCGCAGATACTATATTATTTTTTTCTGATTTTTTTATTCTGCTCATAATAAGACCATAAATAAATCACAAAGGCAGGACATCAAATAGTTTATTAAAAAGTATATGGTAGTAAGTAGTATAAAAATGTGGTACTTCTGAATTGTAGTCGTGGGTACAGGACAACGTCTGTCGTATCATCTAGTATATATATATATATATATATATATATATATATATATATTTATATTTATATTTATATTTATATATATATATATATCCTTTAATATCTTCTTTGGTTTTGAGGTAATCCTCCAGGTACATCCGAAATCTATAACCGCAAATACTTTATGAAATGAATTCTCAATGAGTTTCGTGTCAATAAAAGGGCAATAAAACAACTATTATTCTCCGATGTCACATCGTGTCACCTAAGTGAAATAAAAAATAACATTACCATCTTTGCAAACAATGAATCTTTTAACCAGATAATGGCTAATGAGTGTAATTATTCTGTGAGTGAATGTACTGAGCCCCGAGAGGCCGTTATAGCGTTACAGGGCTCCCGGGGGAATTAAAAACGAATCTATTATAAAATCGTTCGCTTGTTTTTTCTTCCGTGAAAAGAAGCGGCAAAGTACGACTGGCTGTACTCTGGCACGACTTATTATCAGAGGCCTCCTCAGCCATTAGCTCTTTGCCATTTGCTAAAGACGGATTTATTCCGCGACATTGGGCAGAGCACGAAATTTAGATTGGTGCATTATACATTCCTTAATTAGTGGATGGATGAAAAAATGTTAGCATTTAGAAAACAAATTTGGTCACTAGAACCCTATTTGTTTTACAAATGCAAGAAACTAATTATATTTCTTATAAATATGATATTTCACTTGTTATTCAATTGTGAGCTTTTTTGAAAATTTGTAAATACTTAGAAATGTTAAATTAAAGCGAATTGTTATACCATAATCTACATTTCTTATTTTGTTTTATGTCTTACAAATTCAAATATTCAATATATGATTCTATTTATTATTATTTTCTAAATTTCTAAGAATATATAATAATTAAGAAATTGTAAACAAATCAGAAACATTATTTCAAATTCTAAATTTTTTGTTAAATAATTCTATATATAGGGTAGAGCGAGGCACGAAGTTCTAATTTGATTTTGAGCAATTATATTGTGAAAACCAAACAAATTATATCACAACAAATAACATATTTTAAGCAAACTACTATCTGACTATGTTCAGTAAAACTCCCAGGTAATTGATCATTATAGAAATGTATTTTTTTGCTCTTTTCAAAAATTTGTCACTTGGTCTTTTTTACCTCATAGACGAGGTGAAATGGGATGGACGACCAAGGATAAACAAGTCCAATGTCTTATTTTTAATTTTAAAGCAATTTTACGAAATAATAGATACTTTATTCAACCAATGCAAAATATTAATTTTATGGGTACATTTTTACAGAGATAACACTGTAATAATAATCTTGATTTGGTATTTCATCAAAAATTCGCTTTCAATCATTAGCAGAGTTGGAATAACTATTAATTTGATTTATTTTTTGTAAAATTGCTTATTTAAATGAACTTACTTTTCTATTTACTATATTTTATTATTTACACTTTTTTACACAAATAGGGGTTTATTTGGTCCCATTTACCCCATGACATGTAGGTTATATTATAAAAACTGTTGAATCTAACTTAATATTCACAAAACATCTTATAAAACAATTAAATAACGTATACTTAAACATTATATTGAGGTCTCGTAAACTAAACAACAGTGCTCACAACCAAAAAACTAACAAATAATACATGTGTTATGGATTTTGAAATATTGTCGACTATCTCTCAATTGCAATGTAGTAAGAATCAAAGTGATGGCAGGTGATACATCTTTTTACCTCTACTTTCAAATATTGTTGGTAAAAAGTTTTTATCTTTACTTGTTTTCGAGATATGGGGTGGTGGAGCTTTTAATTCATGACTTTTAAGCCCCGCTCTTCCTTATATTATTTATAATTTTCTTCTAAATGTATCAAAATATATAATAATAAAGAAATTATCATAAACGTAATTTCAAATTCTACATTTTTTATTATATAATTTGATATATACTTATTTCAAATTATATTTTTATATAAATTAACACGTTTGGCTTCTGTTTAAGCCACAGTTCAGAATATTGTAAGATTTGAATTTAAATTTAAAAATGTCAATTTAAACATGCAAATGATCGCCATTATTTGCATGACGAATATACTGGTCATTACTCAAAATTATGCCACTTCTCAATGACAAGTTTTTGTCTATCGCAGTTAACTGTTTCATATATGTTATGGTATAAAAATTTCTATTAATAATGCAAAAAAATAAAGCGCACATATCCTATTCACGTAGTATGCTTCATCAAATTATTTATCACACGAATATCAAAGTTCTGCGGAAGTAAACCTGTACTAGAACATCAAACATATCTAACATCGAGAATTATTACCACTTAAGCGCTCGTAATTCATACAATTACACGTTAAATCTTATCAGTCAAAACGATCACCGATCCCTTGACCATAAACCTGCCTGCGATATAAAAATTGTTGTTTTTACTGACCAATTGCATCCGAACAAAACACGATACATGTAACCGACTGACCCGATCGAACCAGTTATTGGATGGACAGTCCCCGAAATTTATGTTTTTTGTATCATTTTTATCTGGTTATTTTTTCTACGCGACAAACGTCTCAATTCTGTTCCCATTACACTATGAGCTTGACCCGAGCTTGTGCCGGGGTTGACAGGCTGACCCCTGAAAGCTTGACCCCTTGGCGGAAGCGATGGCCGAAGTTGACCGGTCCCTGACAGAAGACGGTTGCTTGATTAGCAGGAAAACGCATTCGGGCTTTCGCACGAAAAGTTTCATTGTCATTAAATTGAACAAATTTGTATTGAAACTGTCGTTAACGGAAAATGATTGTTGGGTTAGTGCCAAAGCAATTTCCATTTGTTAAAGTGATACATATGACAAAATTGATTAAACTGAAGAGTTTAATACTACTGATAATTGATTATTTTAAACTACCATTTGTTTTAGATGAAAAGCAAAACCTGTTCAAAATAAACGGTAGAAAATGTTATTTAATTCTTAATTTTATTTATTTTTTTATTTTTTATGTTATTAATGTTAATTTAATTTAATAATTTAATTTAATATTTAATTTTATAAGAAGTTATTTTAATTTAGTAATTAATTTTTAATTTTGTCAAAAGTTTTAATTCTCAAGTTTTAAGTGTGTTATTTTCACATTTCGATAAGCGTTTAACTAATTATGAGTAAAATGTACTAGCAAAGAACATGTCATTTTCAGGTTTTGAATTTTTTACTCAAAATTTTTCAATAATAAAATTATCAAGTATTTTACCATTTTACAATTGTGATTAAATGCGCCAACTTTAAATGAAACTTGCCAACAAACTATGGCATTTTTTTTGAAGAAGTGCTTCTTAAAGTCGACGGATTCTAAAAATTTCAAATTGATAGTTTAACAAAAAGGTTTAATTCTTAAAAACTTGGGGCAATTTGGTTTACTTTTTTACTGTTGTCTAAGAAATTTTATTTACGGTTACGGTTAGAGTTTATATCGATGAAATTAATAAAAATTAACCATAATAACCGAAAATTAGTCACAATTTTACCCAATTCTTAAGCTGCACTTTAAAGTTCATAATTTTCAAAAAAGATTTTTTTTTATATTTTTTTCAGTACAGTTAAGGTTATATGCTATCACCTCGTTTCGGTTTGATGTTTTAAACATTTTTTTGAACATTATTTATATATATATATATATAATATTAAAAATATAATATGTTAAAATTTTATCTCTTATAAAAATAGAAGTTATTAATATCTGTTATAAAGAATTTTTTAATGTCATACAAAATCAATTAATCAAATCAATCAATATATAGTGAATGTACAAAGTGTCCCAGAACTCAACGTCAGCCGAAAATGCGTGATAGTATTGGTCATAGCTCTCTCTTATCGCAAATTTTTCTTATCATGAAAAAAACTAGAAATAAAATGAGCTTAGAAATATGAGCTTTTAAGTGCAACTTAGAGCTTTGGTCGAACTGTGTCAATTTTTGGTATAAAGTTGTTCATTCTGATTATTTTTGTTTATTTCAACTTTGGAACCGTAATCGTGAATAATATTTTTTAAACTGAAGTCAAAAACATTGGCAAATTTGCTCCGAGTTTTCAGGAATTAAGACTTTTTGTTAAACCGTAAATTTAAAAATTTCAGTTAGAGAAGCGTCGTTAAAAAAAATTTGCTAAAGTGTTATGAGAAGTTTCATCAAAAGTTGGCGCAATTAATCAGGATTGTAGAATGATAATATATTGTAGAATGATAATAAAAACTAAACAGATTGTAGAATGATGATAAAGACCAAAAAGTAACACGAGGATTCTACAATAGTATATTGAATCATTGTTTTCCCAAGAAGCACCAGACCCATCTACAACAGTATATATGTATAATATAGAACTCTGGAATATTACCTTGAGAATAAGCAACTTAAAATTGAATGAGTGAATAGAGTCAATTTAAAGCCGTTCAAATTGAAAATAACTAGAACTATATATTTCTTCATATAATACATCCAACGGTTTCACGATTTATCAAATATTGCACGTGCTTTTCGCGAAATTATAAAGCACGTCAGCAACGAGCTTACTTGATCAAGTTCGCAGGTATAAAGTTCGAATAACAAAGAAGTTTACGAGCAAGACATTACAGTTGGACGTTTTGACAGTTGTATTTCTTATATTTGTTTCTTTGACCATCTGATTTCCATAATGGGAATTCGCTTTGATTTTTTCAAACTGTCCGTTGTCTGTCTGCGACATGGAAATAGCTATTCTGACTCTTTAATAAAAGACACAATATACGTTTGCTATGTCGTCTTTTCGTTTGCTACCCTGATCAGAAATATAACCTTGGTGGTCATTTAAATTTATATTATTTTAAATGACAAAATTAACAAGAAATTTTAAATTAACAAAGTTTTTTTTCAAATGGTTCCTGCAATTATAAGTCAAAATTCTGTATATATGATAGAATATTACATAAAATTGCATTTTTCCAATATTTACAAAGATATAAAATGCAATAATGATATTATTAAACGTAATGATGATATTTAAAATACAAAAATGCGTGATATATGTTTTGAAAAAACATTTTTTATCAATTTTTTTTTTGTTACAGATAAAAATGTGGAGACTGTTTCCTAGTTTGATAGCTGTAATAAAGGTGAGTTTTTATTATTATTTTCATATATATATATATATATATATTTGTATATCGTATATTTCATTTGAGTATTTGTAAAACCTCCAACAAATTTATATCCGAGCACAGGCTTATCAACCGAATTAACAAACCATTTCAACCGTTTTATATCGCATAAAACGCATAATAAAACTTGTACATTTGAATAATACTGGATTTCGAAGTAACGAGTAATGTGTACGGTTATAAATTTTCTTTGCGCGTTTCTGTTCCGACATTATTCGCCAATAAAACTGATGGTACACATACACAAAAAATAAATAAATAAATATTCTTGATAACCGGACGAATACACTTCGAGAAAAGCAAGTATCCATTTGCAATATTTGTCAGGGTTGGATTGGATAAGTTGAATCACAAAAGCGTTCATTAAAGCCTTTTAAAAAAGCTAAAAATTATATTTTCTAGATGCTTTAATCACATGTTATAGATTTAAAGTTAATTTTATAGATGCCCTTGACATTTCAAAACATCTAGTTTTTTTCATTCAACAATATATTTACAACTGTCCTACGTAGACATTAAGTTAATCTTTTGGCAATTAAATATATATAAAAAATAACATCGATATATAAATAGTGAAAAATACACAGTTGCATTTTTCCTTTATAAAAAGTAATGTAATATGACACCAGTAATTACAAGCTAATTAAATTAAAACATCTAGTTAGTTCCTCAAAATTTCAAAAATATTTTTCATAAAATTTTAAATTATTGTCATTGAAAAAAATATCTAAATAATCTATCATTTTATCATTACAACTATTCGCATCTTAGGAGATGATAATTTTGATTTACGTAAAATGTTAATTTTGAATAATAATCAATTTAGAAATTATTCAATTTTAATTCGTTTTCATAAGTAATACTATGAGCTTTCTTTAACAAGTTATTAAAAAAATTAACTAGAACTTTTTAAGAATAAACTATTGTTGCAGCTCAAGTTTAGAGATGGAGCAAAAAATATAGCCATGATCTTTTGTATATTGTAAACGGTCAGATTTTACATATAGATTTTATGTATTTATACTAGAGTTTATTTTTAATAAATACTTTTCCACATTTGTCACGTTGGGGTCACCAATATAAAAATTTATTTATTAAAAAACACTCTAGAATAAATGTATAAAATCTGTATCAAAAAGGGTATGGGCGTGTTTCCATACAGAATTGGCCCCACCCTGGTATTTAAATAATTTTGATGCTATTTTATAGGTATTTTTGAGAAAATTCGAAATACCAAATTTCAAATCCGTAGCTCATCATTTGGCCGAGATATCAGTGGAAACATGCGAAAGTGGCCCCTTTTTTCAAACTCACTTTTTGTCGGAAATATGAGAGATATCGAAAAACTGTTAACATCATTCTATTTGTACTGATCTTGTCTATGTTGTTCATAACAAATAATGTAAAAAAATTATTTGTTAGTGCGTGAAAAGGTGAAAATGATTTTTCACAAATTATTAGTAACCCTATAGAGATCAATGATTGATTGATTTATGATTAGAGATTGATTAAGGTTGATTTATTATACCATAAAAATTTTAATTTTGTATTTAATTTCCTAAATAAGTCAATCGATATATACGGACCTGCAAAAGCCCAGTTCAATTTTTCATACCATAGTTGTATTTTAATTTTTACGACATTGTAAAGATCACATAAATCGCGTTTTTCTATCTGACATCGCGCGATGCCATAGGTCGTCATATCCATTAGCATGATAATCGTCAGGTAAACAAAGTATATTTCTCCCCGACAGGCCATTCGCGATTTGCAGAACCCTTAAGAAATGAAAAGGGACGCCGTGGAATAGGTCAGTTGACCCTTGACCACCGCTCGGACCCCGCGTACGCGTTTTATTATCTTGTACCGACGGTCGACATAATTGTGTGCTAACTGGATTTATAGGTGTGTCCATTTCTAACTTTATAATCCCATCATTTCATTGATATGATATGATGGCGGATTTTTAAATAAAAACTGATTTTTACGTATTTGTTCTGTTAACAAAAAATCAATAAAATAAATAAGAAATTTTTTGAACTTCAGTTAACTTTATGAAAGCTCATATAATTATACCTTAGAAATTACATTAGCAGACTTGAGCTAAATATCAGTACAAATTGATTGAATATTATATATTTTTAACTTCCCGTAAGGTAAGTTATTGTAATCATTCAAAAATCGAAATTGAAATTTTTTGCATTTCTCGACGACTTGAAGGTTTCTGAACAATTTGGCATACCTCAGAAAAAATTGATGTGTGTGTGTATGTATGTATGGATACAATTTTTCGTCCACGTTTTCGGCCGCACGAATCAACCGATTTGAATGGTTTAAAAACATTCGATTCTTATTGATAGGACATGTGCTGATAGTTTTTGGCAAAGATAGGTCCAACAGTTACGGAGATAAAGAGCAAAGAGTGCAGAAAATAGAAATCGAGTTTTTGAGAGAACGAGCATCCGATTTGAATGATCTACTAAAGAATATTCAATTAGTAATGATTGGGAGATGTTGGTTATTAGTTTTTGGCAAAGGCAGGCCCAGCCATTTTGAAGATACAGAGCAAAATGTGCAAAAATTGCAGTTTTTGAGAGAATTAAGCGTCCGATTTAAATGATTCGACAACTTGGTGCTTGTTTTAACAAAATAATTGATTTTGGAAAAAAAAAATTGTTTCAAAATTTATTTTTTGAATTTTTTTTTTAAAGGAAATATTTTTTTTGTATATCGAAAATAATTCAGATTTATTTTTAATTCTGACTATGGTTCTGATATACTTTAAACAAATAATTTCAACTTTACAATTTAGTTTATATAATTCTTATAAATATTCGACAATTTTGATTAATGATGAGATGCAACGTATTTGGTGGACAAGTTATATCAAATTTGGTGTCTTTTTTATATTATTTTATGCCGGAAATTAATACATATTTATATAACAATCTTTGATCTTAGTTCCAGATCTTTTCATCTAAATCCTAATTTGAAAAAATATCATGTACCGATGGAAAAGGTCCTGTCAAAGACAAACCGAAATAGTGACACGAATTATATTCCTGAATGTCACATGTTTACATATATGTAGATATAAATATTGAATTTTGATTGGGATATATGCAGCAGAGGCGGATTGTGCAAAAAAAATATTACATTATATAAAGTATACTTTATTAATTACTCTATGTGGTTTAACTGAGTTGCATCAAGGTTCCCATTCAAGGAAATGATCGATTTAGCCAATAGAAATTGAAATCATTATAAATTTTGATGCAGTATTAAAAAATATTATTTCACAATTACCAAGAGTTTCTTTAATAAACTGTCCATTTTAAAAATATCTCGGCCAATCATAAAAAAATCAACAATATATTTATTGAGTTTTATCAAGTTTTTTGTAATCAATGCAGACGTTTTTTGAGAAAACTTTGAGAAAAACCTTTTCAAAAAAAAGTAAGAAGATACTGAAAAAATTTAATATATTTTAGCGAAACGGATTTTCTACCGAGACTGAATATTATGTTCTTCGGAATGTAAAAATTGCACCAAAATGTTTCAAAATAATTCAAAATTTTACGGTCTTTTCAAATTTTTTAACGTTCTTGTCTTGGATGATATGATACTTAACAGTTAATTCTCATTCACCTTAATTGATCAAATAACTGTATAATATAATTATAGTTAATCTAATTGAAAACTTACTCTATTTGCTTGCCCATCATTTCGTGAGTCGTGCCTGTCTGTCAGAACTGCGTTGTGCGGTACGTGATGTGTCCACCGCATATGTGATGCGCGTTTCTTTTTTTCTATACTTTATCTCTTGGTTGTAAAGCACCCCCCAACCGAATTGTTTGGGTATGAGACAGTTCTATCGGGAAAACTAGAACGAGAATCAATCAGGTCTATGTAGGGCGGCTATGACGGGAATTTAGAATTCGTATTCCCGCGCGCATACAATGATGCCGATGAACGTACTGCTGGCTGGCAGCTGCGGAACGGCTACTGAATTTTTCCGTAAGCGGAAAATTTTAGGGCCGACTTACGCAATTTATTACTGCAAAATATCTGATAAATAATTCTGTGAAATAATAGATATGATATGTACTACTAGAAATGTACATTACTGTACACACATACTTGTATATGTTTATCAGTCATACATAAAATAAAAGGCAAAGATTAAAAGTTAATTCATCTTCCGTGGATATAAATACAATTTTACATCAGTTGTTGCGCGCAGGGCACATAATTTTAATTTATAGACTAACTTGTCTTTTAAGAAAAAAATTTTTATGTTAAAAGAGTATAATTGATAGAGCAAAATGAGGAATATGAATGAATCACAAGATAATTTTGAACGACTAAGTTGTTATTGCAATTGGCTCCGAGACTCAAAAGGCTTAGCTATTGTTCGAATTGTG
>NW_020537324.1:65996133-66046114 GCF_003426905.1 Ctenocephalides felis
TTTTGTATCTACAAATGGAGTGATTTTAATAGGGAGAAATACTTTATAAATAGAGGGAAATACTTTATCAAAAATATGATATACCTGCACTTTAGCGCATGACTTTATCATATATATCAAGGATGCATTGTCATAGATTGATCCCATCATTCCAGCACTACCAAGCATGTGCGGCATACTTTATTTAAGTCCAAGTTGACTATATCATTCATTATTAATGAATAAATAAAATTTGGTAAAATTTTTACTTCGAAGAGCTCGGCTTTTATAGAGCAGTTAGCAATACAATATGAATTTTGATGAATATGTGGTTTCAAGATTTTTGTCGCTTTTTTTAGTTAGTTAGAGCTTGGTTTAGTTTTGGTTGGCTGAATACAGAGTTCAATATTGAAATGAACTTGTTATATTATATTAATTAGCTGTTTGATAATTGAAATCATATGCTTTGCCTTTATTGACTTATTGAAGTCTTTATGTTGTCTATATTATCTCTTTATTCTGACAGTCCTCGACAAATAATGAATAGTATTGCTGCTTAGTTTATACTGGATTAGTTCAAATATATGAACCTAATCGTTGGAAGACATAAATAACCTAAAGTAATACTAAAATGAATAGTTATTAAGCTGCTGCAACCTTGTTCTTCTATTTTTTATCATTTTATAGAAAGATTCTATTCATAAAACTTCTAATTTGACATTTTGACATCCATGAAATCAAACAACGTGTGCACCAACATATAAAAGAAATGCACTTTGACAGTTGAGTTGACATTTTCTTATGTTGGTACACTGGTTGGGTATTTTGATAGACGTCAAAATAGCATATTTTAGATTTATATTTTAAAAAACATATTCAGAAGTCATCAAATTATAATTTTCTCACAATAATTACGATACAATAGTACCATGACTATTAAGTATTATTTTTACTTCTTGACCTGAATATTTTTTTCTAACAATATTCTTTGTGCAGGTATTACATACATTCTGTGAATGTAAAAAGTACAAAATTGCGTAATGTTATTCCAAGATTATTTACTTAGTCAGCATAAAAATGTGTACAAGCAATTATCATATATAAATGGCTTAATATGTTTTAATTTAAACTAGATTTTACCGGTCACAAAGGTCATGAACTGACAATTGATAATTCAAGACTTCTGACTTTACAAGTTTTAGTCAGTTAAATATTTCGGATGTATAGATAAGATTTCGTAAATTCGAATAAAAAATAATTTGTTGGTCCAATAATTAAAAAAAGCGTTTGGTTTTGTTGCATAATATTGAAAAGAGAATGTTCCAGTTTTAGAATGCTTTGCAGATCATTGTACAAGGATTGAAAGTTGCTATTTAAATTTTATTATATTTAATTTATTACAATTAATGAATGGTACGTTTGATGGAAAATTATTTTGAATATACGAATTTAGCGCGAATAACAACATGAGATAATTTAATTGTCAAACTTTCCATTAGTGTGATGCATCTTTTTATTATACGATCTTATCTTATTATTAATTCTAATTGCGATAAGACTCGTCTCGTCAATTGTGTTATGTCATGTATTAAAAGTTGTTTTTGAATTAGATGTCGGCGAACTGTTTAGCGTCAACATTGTACAATTACAGTAAATATTGTTTAAAACCTAATCTACTATCGGCCGGAAAGTCCCATTTAATATTGACTCTCAATTTTTCTACTACAATGTACAGAAAAGGAAAATTTGACTTTCCTAAGAGATTTACAGGACAAGAAAAAAGTGTATGGTATGTTAATAAAGGTTAAGTTTAATTAAATGTGTAAATTAATTCTAATATCATTATGCAGGGTTGAGTATATAGAATTAGCTATCAAATATAAACCATTAAATTTGGGACAAGGTTTTCCTGATTATCCTTGTCCAGAACATGTTACAAAGGCTTTGGCAGATGTTGCAACTGGACCCGATTCATTATTGCATCAATATACAAGGGGTTTTGTAAGTTTAACTTATATTAAACTGATTTTCAATGGTGCTTCAATAAATTGGATTGTATTATGTATTTAGGGGCATCCAAGATTAGTAAATGCATTAGCCACTTTATATAGTAAAGTCCTAAATAGATCAATTGATCCAATGAAAGAAATACTTGTTACGTCAGGTGCTTATGAAGCTCTTTATTCAACAATACAAGGTGAGAAATAAATAAATGATCTTAAATTATCACTGTTTATTGACATAAATCATAACACGTTAAAAACTTACCAAATATGACACTGTCCATACCATTTTTCAACAATTGGACAAAATTAAATAATGTGTTATGCATAATGCAATGACACTATATTCATAAGGAATTTAATAGTATTTCACAATCATATATCAATTTATTGTGAATTTTCTATGCCTTCTATTTATGATTGAAATAATTATTTATGAAGTTTATTAAAATCTTCATATTACAACAGGGCATATCGATAGAGGAGATGAAGCTATAATTATAGAACCTTTCTTCGATTGCTATGAACCTATGGTTAAAGGAGCTGAGGGTGTTTGCAGATATATTGCTTTAAAACCAGTATGTAATCTCATTGTTTCCAACAATCATTTACAATTGATCTAACTTATTTGTTTTCAACATTAAAGTCTCCTGATAAATGCTCTGATGCTCAAAGTTCTGCTGATTGGGTTCTTGATAAAAAAGAATTGGAATCATTATTCAATGAGAAAACAAAGCTTATTATTTTAAATACCCCTCACAATCCAACGGGAAAGGTATTCACCTTGGAAGAACTGGAATTTATTGCTGAACTATGTAAAAAATGGAATGTTCTTTGTATATCGGATGAAGTTTATGAATGGATGGTGTTTAAGCCTCATAAGCATATTAGAATTGGTATGGGCTATAAACAATTACTTCGTAATGATTTTAGTGGTATATTTCATTGTCACTCAATTTTTATTAGCTACTCTTCCTGATATGTGGGATAGAACTATTACTATTGGATCTGCTGGAAAAACATTCTCTGCTACAGGTTGGAAGTTGGGATGGGCCTATGGGCCTTCTGATTTACTAGAAAATTTGCGTGTTGTTCATCAGAATTGTGTATATACTTGCTCTACACCATTACAGGTTTGAAAATTATTAATAATCAATGTTTTTTTGAGTGCAAACTTACACATTTTTGTAGGAAGCATTAGCACGCGGTTTTGAAACAGAATTAGCTCGATTTGATTCTGATGAGTGTTTCTTCAAATCGTTAGCTGTTGAGTTAGAAGGGAAACGAGATTTTGTATGTAAATTTTTAGAGGATGCCGGTATGAAACCTGTAAAGCCGGATGGAGGCTATTTTATTGTAGCTGATTGGTCAGCATTGGGAAGTAAAATAAATTTAGATTCCGAGACAGATCCACAACGTGATTACAGGTTTACAAAATGGATGACTAAAAATGTAGGGCTTCAAGGCATACCGCCAACAGCATTTTATTCTAAAGAGCATAAACATCTAGGAGAAGATTATGTTAGATATTGTTTTATAAAGAAAGATGAAAATCTGAAAAAAGCAGCTGAAATTTTACAGAATTGGACAAAAACGCTTAAATAAGAATATAAATGATTAAATGCTATGGTGAACATTATATATTTATACAATTTTTGCTATATCCTGGACAAAGGTTGTTGATCACAATTATATTATAAATCTTGTTTTATATATTATTGTAAATATTTAATAAATTAATATATTTATATAAAAAATTGTGTTATTATATAAATTATGTATTATTTCTACAATTGAGCCAAAATTGCTCATAATTTCTTTTCAATTGAAGTTAGTTATGAAAATTTAAAAGATGAATTGAGTGCAAATGGACACATGTGTTATTTTAAGAATCGTGGATAAACTGACTGAAATTTATTCAATTGTTGATTGCTTTACTGCATAGATTAGAACAATATTTTGGATTTTGGATATTTTGAAACTAGTAGGTTTTTGAAGGATGTTTTACAAAAATCAATACAATCACACTGGTTAATAGTATAAAACTAACTAGGTGAATTTTGCCTTGAGGAAACTTTTTGTTTTGCAAGTTGCTGGAACATCCCAAAAAGTTTAAATAACAATACTTCATAGTTCATTTGGCTGTTGAACTGCATGAAAACGCGCCTGGAACATACGTCCAAAATGCTTATTATTTTAAACTTCGATAATTTTGCTGACTAAGCCACTATTCGGAGACCTGTAACAATTTGATATGTTTTTTTACACCATAATTTATACAAAGTTTTATAAAAAAATCAGTGATTGCGAAAAAGCGGTCTGGCCGATATTTACCAAAAACTCTTACTGGATTTCTTTGGGGCAACTTTTGGAACAGGTTTCAAAATTTTGAAATCGGTACAGGATTTTTTACGAAAACGCTGACCAAAAATTTTACAATATTTTTTGCTAATTTTAAAGGTACTGCTCGGCTAATAATTGTGCAAAACTAAACAAAGCAAGTATTTATTGAATTGCTTTATCAAACGAATTTGAAATGTTTCTAATGGATGTAGCTGTTTTTGATCGAGGATGCTTTTGGCAGACAAAAATTGGCTCATGCACACATATATTTTGGTATCAAACGATTCAGGATGAAAACAACGAGGCAGCATCGAATTTTCGGACAAAAAAGGCTTCAAGAAGTCAAAAATCTAATGATTTTTTCAAGAACTCACATTTAAATAAATATCTATTCTAGTCAAATTAGTGCATATATATATATATATATATATATATATATATATATATATATATATATATTATATATATAGCGGGTTGTCAACACGCATCACATGTTACTGGACAGATTGGCCCATATAGTGACAGCACTGAGAAAAACAAAAGGAAATTCTAGTGTCAGATCGTACTTGGTTTTTGTTTCTCCCTAGTCGAATTTGCTAAAATGTATAATTCTTAAAACCTTTCTTTTCAATTATAAATAAGAAAATACCAATAACGTTTTATTAATGATCAGTATGACAACACATAGTGTCGTGGATATTAATCATATATAAAATAAACGAAATATAATAATATTTTATGAAATTTATTATTGTCTATCATTTTGGTATTTAATATGGACCACACCTCCATATATATATATATATATATATATATATTTATTTATTTATTTAATATATACGGTTAAAACAAAAGTGATTTTAAGAAAACGGGCCACAATTTCAATGATATCATGGCTAAGAGCATTTGGCTCATGTCCTTACAATATAAATCTATCTTATATTTCGATATGCACTACTAATAGGAAAATTATATTTAATTTTTAATTGAAATCCATTTTAAATTTTTTAACTTCAGTTTTTCATTTCAGGCTATGTTGCCAAAGAAGAAAAATCTACAACTTTTAACTATCGAACTATTTTTTGTTCAATATAATGAAGGACTAGTATTTAAATGGCCTAAATGCTGATGAATTGCCTAACTCAGGTATAAAATATATTTATTTTTTTAAGTTTTATTATATATTATACACCTAGAATTTTATTGTTTAAATTTCAGAAGAAACAGGTGATCTTTATATTAGTGTTATATAGTGTTGCTTAAAATAATGACCAGGAAACATGTGGTGTACGAAGGACAATTACTGGAAGTGATTTTTATTAAGGTAAGCATTCATAATATTTTATAAATTGATTACTTTTGAGAAGAAAAATGAGATTTTAATAATCAGATTTAAATTTATGAGATAAATTACGAATAAAATAAACACTAGAGTTTCAACATTTAATTCTTAAGAACTTAATTGCTTAATGAACATTAAAAACTTATAATTTATTAAAATGTCTATAAGTAGTCTTGATATTTATTGTATTGTTATGTCTGTGTTATAAAATTTTAATTAATTTTCATCATTTTTCAAATGTGTATTTATAGCATATAAAGCATTCTAATTTTGAAACAGATTAATAATAATAGAATAAATAACATTTACTGCTTAATAATTTATGGTTATATATTTCTTATCTTCTTCTTAACATATGTACATATTTTTGCACATACATGCATTTCGAGCATCAAATTGCTCGAAGTCCATTTACTAGAAATTCTCTTCAACTTTTTTTCTTTTGTATTGCAAACTAATCTATATTTTATATATTATAAAATTATTATATATGAATTGATAGTTCATTGTAAAATTTCAAATAGTTCCAACTTCTATTTGAATAAAATGATAGTAATTTTATTCGATTAGATTAATTAATTTTTGCGTTCTCAAATTAAATTATTTAAAGTTCAGTTTCATTTGATACAATCTTGCTCATTGCAAACTTAAAAACTATATTTGATATTAGTAAACTATAACATTTATGTTGATATTCAGTTATAATATATACTATATTTATAGTAAAAACGGTCTGGCTTTGGTTCAATTTTAAATAACCCTACTTTCTAATGGAATAAAATAGTAATGAGTAGCTACTTATTTAGTTTCAAAGAAAACAAAGATCCAAAAGGAAAATTATCAGTATATTATAAGAATTTAAGAAAACTTGTGATAAATATAATAAGCCAAAATAACTACTTTCCTTATGCAACTTTTTGGAAATTTTTAGTCATTGGTGATGATGGTTATTAAATAACACAATTTAAAAAATGCTCGACCCTATGTATGTAGCAAGAGAAAAACACATATGCTATATTTTCAATTAATTTTTTAAAATTACTTTATTATTTCAATATTTATACAATCTTAGGCATTCGATTGAATCCTTGTCAGACTTCATCTAAGAATCTCTAAATCCGTAATAATATCCAAGTCATTTTAGTTGACTCAACAAATTTGACAAAATCCATCAAAATTCAAAAAAAAAAATACATATGTGGATAATTTTATTCATTGCTCGTTAAGTTAACTAACTATGATATTTATTTTACAACTAATATTTTTCTATCGAATACCTATGGGTCTTATCCTGAGGATCTTTACAAATGTAATAATTTCCAAGTCATTTTAGTTACCGGATAACCCATCCAAAATCTAGGGATGTGTATTATTCAGTGATCATTAGGTATCTGTTCAACTATGTTATTTTGAAATTAGGAAATATGTATAAAAAAAACATATGATAAGCTTTAAATAAAACCATTTGATAAAATAACACTTTACTTCATTAAATAATCTCCATCTGCTCAAATTAACCTTTTTATTTCTTTTCAAATATCTTTTATTATTTTATCTTATTCTATGTAACTAAATAATATTGTTACATACTGTATAATGTAATTTTGTGTTATTAAGTGCGTCATATATTATACAATATATTGTAATTTGCTGGCTATGTATTCAAAAATAAATAAATAAAAATGCAATTTATGCAGTCAAGTTAGAACGGAAAATTTTATGGCGCTGCTTGATATATCATGCAATTTAAGAAAATGTAAGTAAAAGGAAGCACTGGGTCACAAAAATCGCATCCATTGGTTACACATGTGACCTTATTTATCGTTCTTGATTCTAGTTCAAGAAAGGGGTCAATCCGCAGTTCACTTCTGAATGGCCTTTTAATTGTCCCCATGCGCTGGACACGATCATAAATATTATAACAGGGTCTACTGGAGGGAAAATTCGGAAATGTAGAGTTCTTCTTATGTCCGGCCGTCAACCGATTTAAAGTGTGCGTTGAACAAGTTTTATAGCTTGTACCGACAACACATTCAACTTGTTTATGTATTTTGCACTCTCGTAACTTCCTTCGGATTGTGTTGGATGTAGGGACATTCTTTGATCCTGAATAAATTAATCGGCGGCCGATTTTTTCGGGGTTGTACCTGAGCTGTGTCATAGGTTGTAGGTCACGGGACACGGGTTTGACCCATCCCCTTTCGAGGAATGGACACGCATGTCTTTAGATTGGCTCAAATTTAACGAAAACTGGTAGGAAAATATGATGGATATATTTATTTCAAATGTCCATTTAAAATATTTATGCGTATGATATGGAAGACTTGGCGGACAAATAGTCAGTACAATTACTTTCAATAGCTTTAATTTGGTTCGTTTTGTGAATAACAATGCGGCTTGGTTGTTTTGTAGTTTTTAAATCCTACGCAAGTTTTTATAGAATTTATTTTATTTTTATATGCCTGAATAAAATGTTAGATGAAATATTTAGAATAACTACAGGGTGTCCTCAACGTGTAGCCAAAACGGGGGTCTATTTTTAAAATATAGGTTTTAAATTTTTTAAATCGGTCCAGTCGTTTTTGATAAAACGTCGAAGAAAGACGAACAATCGGCTCACATACACACACATACTTTTACTGAATTTGGTCTTCGACTCAGAATGACTTGAAACCTCGAGAAAACATAAAATGAACAAATTGATTTTTTTTCACGGAAACAATCGTCTCTTTGGGAAAGTTGAAAAAATATCTCACGTTGTTTAGAAATTATGGGCTTTTAGGTGCTACCTAGAGCTCTTGTGAAATTATGACTATTTTTGGTTGTTATGATTAATTTCTATTAATTATGTTCATTTAAACTTTAGAATCGTAACTGTGTATAACATTCGCAGGTTTACAGTTTAAAATAATTACACAATTGCCCAACTTTTTCTAGAAATAAGACACTTTATTGAACAATGAAATTAAATTTTTTAAATAGGTCGATTTTTAGAGGCCCTTTTAAAATAAATGTACTAAAGTCTGTTGGCAAGTTAATGCATTTAATTAGGATTGTAAAATTATAAAATACTTGATAATTTTATTATTGAAAAAAAAGCCAGTAAAAAAATAAAAACCGAAACATTGTCCCATAATTGATAACTGAGTAACTATAATAACCATTTTTCAAAGAGTTTTTTTTACATATTATTTGGACGTTTCTTACGCATTTTGCGCATGCGATTTTATCACAATAAATATAGAAAATACAGCTTCTATTTTTAAGTTTTTAGCCTTTTTTCAAATTCTGATGTTACTGATCTGAAACATCGAATTTTGAGTGTCGCGATGATCTTTTCTGATTGTATACAAGTGCATCTCAGACACCTCTTTCCTATTATATTTATCTACTATTAAAAGACATAATATTACAAATGGATTTTTTTTATTGTATTTTTAACAGCAATCAGAACCTTACGTTCTATAAGCTGAAAAATGAAAAAATCAGCTTTCCCTTCAATTTTCATCCATCCTTCCATTTTACTTCAAGAGGTATGTGAATTTCAAAATTTGAAAAGTTTGTCAAAATTATAATTTTATATATGATATCTAATAATGAAATTATAAATTTACGAAAGAAATTAGTAAAGATTAGTTTTTTTTTTGTTATAATTTATTATTGTTAATCAAAACTTAAATGTTTTAGTTAAGATTAGTTCTATATTTTTTTGAGCTTTTTTCCAAAGGCAGAATTCCATCAAATTGATGGCTCCCGTAAACCTAGTGTTAAAATATACATTTAAACGCTTGTTTATTCTTTTGCGCTTATTAAAAGAAGTATCTATATTTAATTTAAAAAAACTTAAAAACGATATTTAATTTAATAAAACCAACAATTAAAACGAAATCCATTAGAAATACACTGAGCACATTCTGTTAGATTATATTCTTTGTGAATGAATGAATCCTACCGTGGCGCCCTATCCAAAATTCGCGTGAAATAATTACAGAAACCTGTTCCCTTGTTTTTAATTTGATTTTGCAGCCGAATTATCTCGCGGCCGCTCCATAGCGCCATACTGAATATAAAATGATACGGACAACAAAATACAGTACAGAACATGGGCCCACGTTCTTTGGTGCAAACGTGCGAACAAATTCATACTAAAAGGGTTCTTTCTGATACAAGTACAATCGGTCGCAGATGATCTGCACAATAACGCACAATTAAGACAGTACTTGGTAAGGCCGAATTTGTAAGACCATTGAAATTGAAATACATTGATAGACTCGACTGATGCAAATAATGTAGAAATGCAAATTTTAATTTGTGTCTCAGATATTTGAATAATATGGCATAATTGGGAGTTCTTTGTAATGGACTTACGCAATTTTATGAAAGTCTGGCTGGTTACAATTTCTAATGTGCAAATACGAAGAAGTGATCAATATTGATTGTTTTGGATTTGGGATAAAAATTTGAAGTTGTGTATGTTATTTGGGTATTTCTACTGTAGTGTTTAAACACACTATGTACTACGACCCATTTCTTTCAAAAAGCTTCAATTCTGGTTGTCTAAATTTGGAATAATTTAGAAAGGAGTCTTTTATGCAACAGGGATTAGAACTATTTGTTCTATAAATTGTTGTAATTTTTTTAGCATAGTGTTTCTACAAGGCAACCTAGTACTTGTCCATTCCCTTTCTGATGAGATTATATAGATATATTTTTTAATAGTGATGTGAATATATATTGCTGTATTGATTTTGAAGTTTATCATCAATTTTTAAATTGTTTGTTGTTTTATATTTGACCAGTGATTAGAACCATGTGTTCTATAAACTGTTGACAACCCAGTGGTTGACCATTCCCTTTCTAGTGAGATTATTTTAGATTTATTTCAAATACCTGAACTATATGTTTTTAGAAGTCAACCCAGTGGTTGACCATTCTCTTTCTGATGAGTTTATGTTAGATTTATTTCAAATTCCTAAACCAAGTGTTTCTAGAAGACAACCCAATGGTTGACCATTTTCGTTCGAATGACAGTTTATTATATATTTCTTCTAATAGTGATATACATTTATTCTGTATTGATTTTGTGATTGTTTGTCGATTATTGGTTTTTCAATGACGATGTATTTTGTGTCCTATTGTGGTACTAATTTCTTAACGCATTTAAAAAGCAACCCAATGGCTGACCACTCCTTGTCTTATGGGATTATATTAGATATATATTTCTGATTTAAGACCATTTTTACTTGATATTATAAGGTTTAAATTTTTTTAGAAATCTAATTATTATATTTTTAATAAGAAATATGTGTTCTGTTACCTATCACCTGTTATAGATGATATAAATTTAATCTAGTGATTCTGGAAGGCATCCCATTGGTTGTCCATTCTTTTATTTATATAATTAGATATATTCCTAATAGTGAAAGTGTTGAATATATATTGCAGCAATGATATATTTATTTAGATATTATATTTTGCATCTATAATCTTTGGAAAAAAAGTTAACACAAAAATTTATATCTATTTATTTGTAAAATATGAGCAGAAAGCAAAAAGCACATTTTTTAGAAAATAGTCTGAGATAGAAATTTTTGCGCTATAATTATTTAAAAAAAAAAATTTATTCTCTTTGGTACAAAAGCGTAAAATTTTATAAAAAATTGTATCGCAAAAAATTATATCTCAGTTTATTTGTAAAAAATGAGAAGAAAGCAAATTGCATCTGAGATAGAAATGTTCGCGCTATAATCATTTTTAAAAATTATTTTTTTTAATTTTTATTCTCTTTGGTACAAAAGCGTAAGAATATTATGAAAAATTGTATTGCAAAAAAATTATATCTCAGTTTATCTGTAAAAAAATGAGCAGAAAGCAAATAGCACATTTTTTAGAAAATAGTCTAAAAAAATATTTTTAATTTTTTTTTATTATTCTCTTTGGCATAAAAGCGTAAAAATATTATAAAATAATGATTTATAATTTAATATTAATAAAATGTTCAAAAAATTTTAACACGCATAACAGCTGAAAAGTCAAGTAATAAAAATCCCATGCATATAATAAAAAATTAACCAATTCAAATTTTTACAGCGCGTATATATATGTAATATAATGCTAAATCTCTTATGACAAACGGTTTGCAAATGAAGTATTATTGATTTTATGGGATCAGAATCTTATTACCCTAAAAAATCATTACCTATGCAAATTCGTGAGAGAAATTTTGCCAAAATTTAAACTCATCAATAAAAATGCAAACGGATTTAAATTTATATTGTAATTCAATCCGATTGAATAGGCATAGATTAGTATACCTGTTGCGAATTTTGCATTTGCAAGTATCGTTATGCAAATTTATGAAGGTAATGCAACTCTATATTCTTCGATCAATGATTGAATCTGTTCGATAATAAATGTAACGGGTTCAAAATTAAATTTAGGCATGAAATTTGATCGGATTTCCTATACGGAGGATTTGAGATGGCAATTTTTCTCGTTGACATGCTATAGCTCATCACATTTGTGGCCCCTTTTTAATTTCAGCAGACAGGGCTGGATTGATTAATCTCGAGTAGTCTTGAATATATATTTCATTTTCTCTATTTTTTATATTTTAAAAAAAAAAATTATTTAAGCCATAATTGATTAAATCCAATAAAATTTGAAAAAAGTATAATGATAATTATATTTATATTTTCGTACTAAAGTAGAAATGTGTTATTTTTTTAAATGTCTATAAACATTAGGGTGGTCCTTAATACGGACATTTTCGAATTTCCTTGCTCCCAAGGGCTCAAATGATTCTAATGTAATAAAAAACAATTCTCTGAAAGTTTTAGCTCTTAATATTAACTTTTAGATAGTGCGCAATTCAATCAAACTTTGTATGGAAATAGCATGGATAAAATTTTAAAAATTAAAAAAAATTTTTAGGTATAACTTAGCGACAAATGAATTAAAAGTGAAAATTCGTGTCACTTTTTATTGAAAATTCGACGCTCTACAAAATTTGTAAAAATTTTTTTATGCTATTTCCATACAAAACTTTGATTGAATTGCGCTCTATCTAAAAGACAATATTAAGAGCTAAAACTTTCAGAAAATTGTTTTTTATCAATTTGGAACATTTGAGCCGTTGGGAGCAAGGAAATTCGAAAATGTCCATATTAAGGACCATCCTAATAAACATATTCCTGATAAATTTTGATGTAACAACGCTTATACATGTATTTTTATTTTGCGAAGTCTAGTAATAATTTGCCTTTAATTGAGGGTTCGATAGGAAAGGATATATTATAAGGGACAATAGCTCTATTTAAGAATATGAAATCTTAACTTAATTCACTAGAATCGGATATTTTTACCTAATTAACTTACCTTTGCAAAAAATAGCTTGGAGTTATTGTTCACCAATTGTGTATCAATATAATTCGGCTCTGTGCCATTACAATCGTACAAATTATTATTTATTAAACCGATGATCCTGGCATTCGTTCTGTAGATATATGGATCATGGCAAGACAAGCAAATTGGGCCAAAAAACAACCTAATAAATTCGTTCTAATTTAACGCGTCATTCAGGATTTTATGGCATTTCTGTAACGTGCGAGAATGACAAGAATAATTGTATGTTTGCTCATCGTATTAAATTTAGGGACGAGTTCATTTTTTGACTGGCGAAAATATAAGCAAAATGTATATCAGCTGCAAAAAATTGCTTAAATTTAATGATATCAGTAGTTAGTTATGGCTAACGAAATGGTCCATAATTTTTTTTCTTCACAATTTGCGAATAACGTTTAAATTATAAATCAGAATTGTCTGCAATGCTTTTGTATTAAAGAACAATGAATCTACTTATTATAAGTATTAATTAATTAAATAACTATATTTGAAGATTATATATTTTGTACAATCATCCAAATTGTTTAGAAGTCCTTTAGGGCTGCAAAAAATTGCTTAAATTAATTAATACCTGCAATTATTTTAACTAATGTTAATCGATACTTTTCTTTACTTCTGCGATAATAAAGATTTTTATTAAATAAAATGTTTTAACTTGCGTCGTTGTGTAGTGAAATATCAATCTTTATATAATTTTTTTGTTCAACTTGCAATGGTTAAATATGACATTTTAAAAATGCATTTAATTAAAATTTACTACTATCAAGTTTGAATTTCTAATCATTAATGTTGAAATTAAAAATTAGAAGTGTCTGAAGTATGAGGAAATATATTATTTTTATAAATTTATTCTGGGAAGCTCCTATTAAGTTGTGAATTATTTAATTAATGAAATAACCGTTTATATAAAATAACAATATTCTATTTAAATAGTTAATGGTTTAGTTTAGATGTACTCAGCAGCAACATTCAAGTTGACCTGCTTTTTTTTTAAATACATATTAGGATTAGGTAAATTTATAGAATTTATAGTATTAATTAATAGTATAATTTTCTAGAAAATAAACTGCGAAAATCCAGTTTATTATTATGACATTTGAACTTCTAATCAAATATATTAAAATTACAGATCAGAAGTATCCCCAGTTAGGAGATATTTTAAATTTTTAATTTGTACGGATAATTATTAGTTATAATGTTAATTAAGTCAGTCAATACTTAGTATGTAATTAATTAACTATATTCAAAGGTTATTCATAACATTTAATTCATTGAAAGTACTGTGCAACATTTGAGTTTATTTGCTTTTTTTGACGGTTTAATGACAATATATACAAAATATTTACCTATTTTTTTTAATGCTAATACGATTCTATTTTATATTCTTTATTTAAAATCCCGATTTGATATAATAAATTTACAATAGGTTAAATATTTTGAAAAATAGAATGTTTTGAAAAATATGCTAAATCCCGGCTTTTAATCAAAAATATTAAAATAACAAATTATAAGTGTCCACAGTACTTTTGTACTAAGATTTATTTTCAATATTAAAATTTGTACTGTGAACTGAACTAATGAAAGTCATTTATATAAAAAAACAAAATTATTTTTGAACATGGGAGTTGATTTGCTTTCTTCTTCAATATTTTAATGACTATATATGCATATTACTTATGTAGTTTATTATTGCTATTAAATTGATATAAAACAGTTCCTATTTGAAAACCCGATTTGGCTTCTAAAATAAATAACTCTAGCAAACATGTACAACTCGTTCACAATGCATTTAATTGAATTTTATGTCGTTTTAAAGAAAACAGTCAAAATCGGGCCGCTTCATAAAAATCTAATCACATCTAAGTGAATGAGCAGCCCTTCCCCGTCCGGGGTGCAACTGTCTCCCTTGACGAGCGCACCCTTTTTTCACAGGGTGGTACCTGGCTCAGTACTACACTTCCACCCCTTTGTATCTGAGACAACAATAGTTGCATTCGGGATGATCTATAGGCCCGAAGCAAAAGACGATTACCGAAACTGCCAAGAAAGGGGTTCGTTGATTTTTTCTAATTTCATTGGGGTCTCCGAGTTCGCTAACGGTTTTTTGGATAAAATATATAACATTTAACGGACTGGCAGCTAATCAGCGATTTCGATGCATACGTGCCTTACTTTGATCATTATAGATTTGGACCATATTCAATTAGGAGAAATTTTGACTGTTGAGGAAAGTCTTGTACATTCTGGCCGGGAGTTTGTTTATCTTTTAACGATTCCATAACGCGTTTTTTTAAGCATATGCTTTTTCAATCTACTTTTCTTTATCTTTATAATTATTTTTAGTTTATCTTAATAAATTTGTTTGAAAAAAATTCTCATCAGAAAATTCTCTAATTGGTCGAGTCATATTTTTAATTATATTTACCTGTTATTGATGATGACTTAATATATTGCAATAAATTTCATATTAAATTATGTACTAAAAATTCTAAGTGGATTTATATAAGTTAATAGATAGATAATAGTATAGATATTAAACAATTGTAGTGTTGTCTAAAACGAGAATTATTTAACATATAATTACAAACATTTTCTATAAAGATGCTATTTTTAAATTTATCTATTATTATTATCTTACATATTTTAGCTAGTTAATTGAAGAAACGCCTATAAAAGTTTTTAGAATTTCTTAGGATTCACGCTTCTTTTCTTTATAATGATTTTAGTTTATCTTAATAAATTTGTTTGAGAAAAATTATCATCAGAAGATTCTCTAATTACTAGAGTCACATTTCTAATTATATTTACCTGTTATTGATGACGACTTAATATATTGCAATAAATTTTATATTAACTATGTACTTTCTAGTTAGCATATTAAAGTATTATAGACAAAAAATTCTTAATAAAAATTAAAAAATTCTAGTACTGTCTAAAACGTTGATCATTTTACATATAATTGCAATTTTATATTAGTCTATGTACTTTCTAGTTACCGTATTAAAGTAGTATAGACCAAAAATTCTTAATTAAAATTAAAAAATTCTAGTGCTGTCTAAAACGTTGATCATTTAACATATAATTGCAAACATTTTCTAGAAGCATACAATTTTTAAAATTCATCTATTATTATTATCTTACTTATCTTAGCTAGTTAATTGAAAATTAAAAGTTTATAAAATAAACGCCTAAAGTTTATAGAATTGCTTAAGATATCTAAAACAATTAAATTATATTTACCTATTGTTGTTAAATGATTAATAAAATTAATATATTTTAAGAAATTGTATATTAATTCAGGTACTTACTAGATAGTATATTAAAATATTAGTATCTATCTAAAATTCCAAGTGAATTTATAAAATGAGTGAATATGCATTCTTGAAAAATTCAATTTTTGTCGAAATTTTTTGGTGTACTTAACTATTACTATCTTACATATCTTAGGTACATATTTAAAAATCCACCTGCAAGTTTCTCTCTTAAGGTCTAAAGCAGTGGTTTATTTAATTTAACTTTTTTAATAGTTGAATTATTATACTTTATAACAAAGTCCAGGTGTTATTATATTTGTGTTTTATTAAATTATTTATTCAACAAACTATTAAGAAATTTATCAATCAAAAAAGTTTGTTACATTAAATTGATGCTAATTTTCAATGATCATATCGAATTCAATCTACTTATAAAACTAAGAATTTATTATTATGAAATTCGAATTTAATTCTTCGTAACTTTATGAGATATTTCTCAATATTTTTTAAAAAATATTTGTATTATTGAAAAATACAAAATGCAATTCACTTCTACAAATTTCCAAATCCTGTTCCCACAGGGTTGAAAAAATTAATTACTTGTCACCACCATATTCTATGCTTTGAGCATAGTGTTGTTCCCAATTTTTCTCATTAGAGATTGTTTTTTTTTTTAAGATGAACAGCTGAGGAACATATTGTTAGATTATTTTGTGCTTGTTCATTCATAAGGGAGCTTTAAAGCTCTCGATGAATTTCATCCATAGTAATGAAAAACAAAATTCGATACTGAACCAAATAGATCTGTATTGTTATTATTGACTTTATAAATAATAATTATTATTAGTTAAATGATAATACTATATTATTACTAAATTTTGTTATTAAAAAACAAATTATTATTATTGGAGTATAATCAAAATATGTTTAAAAAGTTTATGCAAAAATAAATAATAATAACAAAATTGTTTTTGTTATTAAATAAATTAAATTAATTATAACGCATATAAAATTTACAATTTTAACAATATTGAAAGAATCAGAACGTCACTGAATTTTTAAAAAATATTCAATAAAACTATTCTCAATCTATTTTTTTCTATTATTATTTCTAGTCAATCTTATTAAATTAATTTAAATAAAACTCATCAATTATTCCTCAATAGTTACTGAAGTCATATGTCTTGCACAAGATTCGCCGTACTTTTTCTAAGTCTGGATTTCGTTTTATTGTGTATCATTTAATAGAAAGGGTGGAGAAGGCTAAGAAAAGGGTTGAGAATTAGGGGATGGGTCGAATGAGATCTATGCATATACTGTCTGATCAAAATTCATCATTATCTTTTTATGGCCATGTTTTAAATCATCGAGGCTACAATTTCCATAACAGTAGTAAATTTGGCAATTGATTGACATGATATCATAATAATAATGCACTTGAGAATATTTTCTAAACTGTGTTATTTTTCTGTTTTTGAAAAGGATTGAAAATATTAATACGAATGTAATATATAAATATAAATTTTTTTAATTAAATTATTTCATCAACTTTAAGTTTATATTCATTTTAGATACAAGATTTTATCTATTTTTGATATATAATTGCTAAGCCTTTACTAAATCTATAATATGCACTTTATGAATACTTTTCAATGAGTTTTTTGTAAAAAAAAAACCGGGAAATAAGACAACTCTTTTGCAAAAATCTAGATTCCTATAATTTATTAAAGTGTCTAAGTACGTTAAAGATAATTATATAAATTACATTATATAAAACAATTACATTATATATATATTATATATATATATGGTTCAGCTTGAAAGCTTGCAATTAGTGAAAATCGTCTAATATCATTTCTTTTTTAATCACGTTGGAAAATTAGAATAGTAATTGTACAATTTACGACAAAAATGGTAATTATATTTTAAAAGTGTTATACAAATGGATCATTTAGAATTGATTAAATTTCTATTTCTCTGTCTTCTAAATAACAATGTACACAATCGTTATGAAAAATATCAAGTCTAATCTTTGTTATTACACATATGGAAAACTTATTGATAAAGTTATTTTAATAACTTTGAATATATATATATATATATATATATATATATATAGGGGTATATATATCTTATATATAAAATTCTTCTGTACGGGTGTATGATTTGATACTTTTCCTAAACGGTTATTCGGGTTTTGATAATTCTTTTTTAAGTTTGTCAAGGAAATTTTTAGGATTTAGTGAGCAATAAAACTCTAGTAATATTGTAGAAATAAATGGCAAAAATTACAAAAAACCACTTATCATGGTTTGACATGGAAAACATTTGAACTGTTATCTGCTAGAAATGTCAATACACTTGAAATTTAAATTTAACTGAAATTATGAGCCTAGATAATATTAGAATATAATATACAAGATAAATGTAATGTCTACATTATTATTGCCGAAAAGCAGCTGAGATGTGCCAGAAATTAAAATAATATAAAATACAGTATATAATTCAGTTTAATACATAACGCAGCAAGTCCAAAATTGCACATACATTATATTTTTAAACTTTTGCATGTTGCATTCTGGTTTACTTTACTAAATTATTTAACAATACAAACAAATCTGTAATTATTATTAAAATATGATTTAGAATTTTGTTTAATATATCAAAAATTCATTTGTTTGGCATTGGATATGAAATATTCAGCAAGTTGATCTTAGATTGAAGAGTTTCTCATATGAACTAGACTTTACAAATTAATTCACTTAAGATTTGAACATAAACAATAATGTTTATTAAACTATTAGGAAGAATATAATAATAATTATAATATATATAATAATAATTATTATAATTGCCAAGAAGCAACTAATGTATCGTACGAGATTATGAAAATTATAGACTAAATTATAAAGGCAATTATGTTGTGTGGTAAAATCAAGTTTGATATTGTTCTCTTACTGCAAATATTATATTTTTCTGATTTTTCTGACAAAGGCAGGACATCAAATACGACATTAAAAAGCATATGATAGGACATTGAAAAGTTTGGAACTTTTGAATTGTAGACGTGGGTACAGGACAACGTCTGTCGTGTCATCTAGTGTATATATATATATATATATATATATATATATATATATATATATATATATATATCCGTGATCCTATAATATCTTCTGTGGTTGTTTAGTAATCCTCCAGGTACATCCAAAATCTATAACCGCAAATACTTTATGAAATGAATTCACAATGAGTTTCGTGTCAATAAAAGGGCAATAAAACAACTATTATTCTCCGATGTCACATCGTGTCACCTAAGTGAAATAAAAAATAACATTACCATCTTCGCAAACAATGAATCTTTTAACCAGATAATGGCTAATGAGTGTAATTATTCTGTGAGTGAATGTACTGAGCCCCGAGAGGCCGTTATAGCGTTACAGGGCTCCCGGGGGAATTAAAAACGAATCTATTATAAAATCGTTCGCTTGTTTTTTCTTCCGTGAAAAGAAGCGGCAGAGTACGACTGGCTGCTCTGGCACGACTTATTATCAGAGGCCTCCTCAGCCATTAGCTCTTTGCCATTTGCTAAAGACGGATTTATTCCGCGACATTGGGCAGAGTACGAAATTTAGATTGGTGCATTATACATTCCTTAATTAGTGGATGGATGAAAAAATGTTAGCATTTAGAAAACAAATTTGGTCACTAGAACCCTATTTGTTTTACAAATGCAAGAAACTAATTATATTTCTTATAAATATGATATTTCACTTGTTATTCAATTGTGAGCTTTTTTGAAAATTTGTAAATACTTAGAAATGTTAAATTAAAGCGAATTGTTATACCATAATCTACATTTCTTATTTTGTTTTATGTCTTACAAATTCAAATATTCAATATATGATTCTATTTATTATTATTTTCTAAATTTCTAAGAATATATAATAATTAAGAAATTGTAAACAAATCAGAAACATTATTTCAAATTCTAAATTTTTTGTTAAATAATTCTATATATAGGGTAGAGCGAGGCACGAAGTTCTAATTTGATTTTGAGCAATTATATTGTGAAAACCAAACAAATTATATCACAACAAATAACATATTTTAAGCAAACTACTATCTGACTATGTTCAGTAAAACTCCCAGGTAATTGATCATTATAGAAATGTATTTTTTGCTCTTTTCAAAAATTTGTCACTTGGTCTTTTTTACCTCATAGACGAGGTGAAATGGGATGGACGACCAAGGATAAACAAGTCCAATGTCTTATTTTTAATTTTAAAGCAATTTTACGAAATAATAGATACTTTATTCAACCAATGCAAAATATTAATTTTATGGGTACATTTTTACAGAGATAACACTGTAATAATAATCTTGATTTGGTATTTCATCAAAAATTCGCTTTCAATCATTAGCAGAGTTGGAATAACTATTAATTTGATTTATTTTTTGTAAAATTGCTTATTTAAATGAACTTACTTTTCTATTTACTATATTTTATTATTTACACTTTTTTACACAAATAGGGGTTTATTTGGTCCCATTTACCCCATGACATGTAGGTTATATTATAAAAACTGTTGAATCTAACTTAATATTCACAAAACATCTTATAAAACAATTAAATAACGTATACTTAAACATTATATTGAGGTCTCGTAAACTAAACAACAGTGCTCACAACCAAAAAACTAACAAATAATACATGTGTTATGGATTTTGAAATATTGTCGACTATCTCTCAATTGCAATGTAGTAAGAATCAAAGTGATGGCAGGTGATACATCTTTTTACCTCTACTTTCAAATATTGTTGGTAAAAAGTTTTTATCTTTACTTGTTTTCGAGATATGGGGTGGTGGAGCTTTTAATTCATGACTTTTAAGCCCCGCTCTTCCTTATATTATTTATAATTTTCTTCTAAATGTATCAAAATATATAATAATAAAGAAATTATCATAAACGTAATTTCAAATTCTACATTTTTTATTATATAATTTGATATATACTTATTTCAAATTATATTTTTATATAAATTAACACGTTTGGCTTCTGTTTAAGCCACAGTTCAGAATATTGTAAGATTTGAATTTAAATTTAAAAATGTCAATTTAAACATGCAAATGATCGCCATTATTTGCATGACGAATATACTGGTCATTACTCAAAATTATGCCACTTCTCAATGACAAGTTTTTGTCTATCGCAGTTAACTGTTTCATATATGTTATGGTATAAAAATTTCTATTAATAATGCAAAAAAATAAAGCGCACATATCCTATTCACGTAGTATGCTTCATCAAATTATTTATCACACGAATATCAAAGTTCTGCGGAAGTAAACCTGTACTAGAACATCAAACATATCTAACATCGAGAATTATTACCACTTAAGCGCTCGTAATTCATACAAATTACACGTTAAATCTTATCAGTCAAAACGATCACCGATCCCTTTGACCATAAACCTGCCTGCGATATAAAAATTGTTGTTTTTACTGACCAATTGCATCCGAACAAAAGACGATACATGTAACCGACTGACCCGATCGAACCAGTTATTGGATGGACAGTCCCCGAAATTTATGTTTTTTGTATCATTTTTATCTGGTTATTTTTTCACCGCGACAAACGTCTCAATTCTGTTCCCATTACAGTATGAGCTTGACCCGAGCTTGTGCCGGGGTTGACAGGCTGACCCCTGAAAGCTTGACCCCTTGGCGGAAGCGATGGCCGAAGTTGACCGGTCCCTGACAGAAGACGGTTGCTTGATTAGCAGGAAAACGCATTCGGGCTTTCGCACGAAAAGTTTCATTGTCATTAAATTGAACAAATTTGTATTGAAACTGTCGTTAACGGAAAATGATTGTTGGGTTAGTGCCAAAGCAATTTCCATTTGTTAAAGTGATACATATGACAAAATTGATTAAACTGAAGAGTTTAATACTACTGATAATTGATTATTTTAAACTACCATTTGTTTTAGATGAAAAGCAAAACCTGTTCAAAATAAACGGTAGAAAATGTTATTTAATTCTTAATTTTATTTATTTTTTTATTTTTTATGTTATTAATGTTAATTTAATTTAATAATTTAATTTAATATTTAATTTTATAAGAAGTTATTTTAATTTAGTAATTAATTTTTAATTTTGTCAAAAGTTTTAATTCTCAAGTTTTAAGTGTGTTATTTTCACATTTCGATAAGCATTTAACTAATTATGAGTAAAATGTACTAGCAAAGAACATGTCATTTTCAGGTTTTGAATTTTTTACTCAAAATTTTTCAATAATAAAATTATCAAGTATTTTACCATTTTACAATTGTGATTAAATGCGCCAACTTTAAATGAAACTTGCCAACAAACTATGGCATTTTTTTTTGAAGAAGTGCTTCTTAAAGTCGACGGATTCTAAAAATTTCAAATTGATAGTTTAACAAAAAGGTTTAATTCTTAAAAACTTGGGGCAATTTGGTTTACTTTTTTACTGTTGTCTAAGAAATTTTATTTACGGTTACGGTTAGAGTTTATATCGATGAAATTAATAAAAATTAACCATAATAACCGAAAATTAGTCACAATTTTACCCAATTCTTAAGCTGCACTTTAAAGTTCATAATTTTCAAAAAAGATTTTTTTTATATTTTTTTCAGTACAGTTAAGGTTATATGCTATCACCTCGTTTCGGTTTGATGTTTTAAACATTTTTTTGAACATTATTTATATATATATATATAATATTAAAAATATAATATGTTAAAATTTTATCTCTTATAAAAATAGAAGTTATTAATATCTGTTATAAAGAATTTTTTAATGTCATACAAAATCAATTAATCAAATCAATCAATATATAGTGAATGTACAAGGTGTCCCAGAACTCAACGTCAGCCGAAAATGCGTGATAGTATTGGTCATAGCTCTCTCTTATCGCAAATTTTTCTTATCATGAAAAAAACTAGAAATAAAATGAGCTTAGAAATATGAGCTTTTAAGTGCAACTTAGAGCTTTGGTCGAACTGTGTCAATTTTTGGTATAAAGTTGTTCATTCTGATTATTTTTGTTTATTTCAACTTTGGAACCGTAATCGTGAATAATATTTTTTAAACTGAAGTCAAAAACATTGGCAAATTTGCTCCGAGTTTTCAGGAATTAAGACTTTTGTTAAACCGTAAATTTAAAAATTTCAGTTAGAGAAGCGTCGTTAAAAAAAATTTGCTAAAGTGTTATGAGAAGTTTCATCAAAAGTTGGCGCAATTAATCAGGATTGTAGAATGATAATATATTGTAGAATGATAATAAAAACTAAACAGATTGTAGAATGATGATAAAGACCAAAAAGTAACACGAGGATTCTACAATAGTATATTGAATCATTGTTTTCCCAAGAAGCACCAGACCCATCTACAACAGTATATATGTATAATATAGAACTCTGGAATATTACCTTGAGAATAAGCAACTTAAAATTGAATGAGTGAATAGAGTCAATTTAAAGCCGTTCAAATTGAAAATAACTAGAACTATATATTTCTTCATATAATACATCCAACGGTTTCACGATTTATCAAATATTGCACGTGCTTTTCGCGAAATTATAAAGCACGTCAGCAACGAGCTTACTTGATCAAGTTCGCAGGTATAAAGTTCGAATAACAAAGAAGTTTACGAGCAAGACATTACAGTTGGACGTTTTGACAGTTGTATTTCTTATATTTGTTTCTTTGACCATCTGATTTCCATAATGGGAATTCGCTTTGATTTTTTCAAACTGTCCGTTGTCTGTCTGCGACATGGAAATAGCTATTCTGACTCTTTAATAAAAGACACAATATACGTTTGCTATGTCGTCTTTTCGTTTGCTACCCTGATCAGAAATATAACCTTGGTGGTCATTTAAATTTATATTATTTTAAATGACAAAATTAACAAAAAATTTTAAATTAACAAAGTTTTTTTTTCAAATGGTTCCTGCAATTATAAGTCAAAATTCTGTATATATGATAGAATATTACATAAAATTGCATTTTTTCAATATTTACAAAGATATAAAATGCAATAATGATATTATTAAACGTAATGATGATATTTAAAATACAAAAATGCGTGATATATGTTTTGAAAAAACATTTTTTATCAATTTTTTTTTTTGTTACAGATAAAAATGTGGAGACTGTTTCCTAGTTTGATAGCTGTAATAAAGGTGAGTTTTTATTATTATTTTCTATATATATATATATATATATATATATATATATTTGTATATCGTATATTTCATTTGAGTATTTGTAAAACCTCCAACAAATTTATATCCGAGCACAGGCTTATCAACCGAATTAACAAACCATTTCAACCGTTTTATATCGCATAAAACGCATAATAAAACTTGTACATTTGAATAATACTGGATTTCGAAGTAACGAGTAATGTGTACGGTTATAAATTTTCTTTGCGCGTTTCTGTTCCGACATTATTCGCCAATAAAACTGATGGTACACATACACAAAAAATAAATAAATAAATATTCTTGATAACCGGACGAATACACTTCGAGAAAAGCAAGTATCCATTTGCAATATTTGTCAGGGTTGGATTGGATAAGTTGAATCACAAAAGCGTTCATTAAAGCCTTTTAAAAAAGCTAAAAATTATATTTTCTAGATGCTTTAATCACATGTTATAGATTTAAAGTTAATTTTATAGATGCCCTTGACATTTCAAAACATCTAGTTTTTTTCATTCAACAATATATTTACAACTGTCCTACGTAGACATTAAGTTAATCTTTTGGCAATTAAATATATATAAAAAATAACATCGATATATAAATAGTGAAAAATACACAGTTGCATTTTTCCTTTATAAAAAGTAATGTAATATGACACCAGTAATTACAAGCTAATTAAATTAAAACATCTAGTTAGTTCCTCAAAATTTCAAAAATATTTTTCATAAAATTTTAAATTATTGTCATTGAAAAAAATATCTAAATAATCTATCATTTTATCATTACAACTATTCGCATCTTAGGAGATGATAATTTTGATTTACGTAAAATGTTAATTTTGAATAATAATCAATTTAGAAATTATTCAATTTTAATTCGTTTTCATAAGTAATACTATGAGCTTTCTTTAACAAGTTATTAAAAAAATTAACTAGAACTTTTTAAGAATAAACTATTGTTGCAGCTCAAGTTTAGAGATGGAGCAAAAAATATAGCCATGATCTTTTGTATATTGTAAACGGTCAGATTTTACATATAGATTTTATGTATTTATACTAGAGTTTATTTTTAATAAATACTTTTCCACATTTGTCACGTTGGGGTCACCAATATAAAAATTTATTTATTAAAAAACACTCTAGAATAAATGTATAAAATCTGTATCAAAAAGGGTATGGGCGTGTTTCCATACAGAATTGGCCCCACCCTGGTATTTAAATAATTTTGATGCTATTTTATAGGTATTTTTGAGAAAATTCGAAATACCAAATTTCAAATCCGTAGCTCATCATTTGGCCGAGATATCAGTGGAAACATGCGAAAGTGGCCCCTTTTTTCAAACTCACTTTTTGTCGGAAATATGAGAGATATCGAAAAACTGTTAACATCATTCTATTTGTACTGATCTTGTCTATGTTGTTCATAACAAATAATGTAAAAAAATTATTTGTTAGTGCGTGAAAAGGTGAAAATGATTTTTCACAAATTATTAGTAACCCTATAGAGATCAATGATTGATTGATTTATGATTAGAGATTGATTAAGGTTGATTTATTATACCATAAAAATTTTAATTTTGTATTTAATTTCCTAAATAAGTCAATCGATATATACGGGCCTGCAAAAGTCCAGTCCAATTTTTCATACCATAGTTGTATATTAATTTTTACGACATTGTAAAGATCACATAAATCGCGTTTTTCTATCTGACATCGCGCGATGCCATAGGTCGTCATATCCATTAGCATGATAATCGTCAGGTAAACAAAGTATATTTCTCCCCGACAGGCCATTCGCGATTTGCAGAACCCTTAAGAAATGAAAAGGGACGCCGTGGAATAGGTCAGTTGACCCTTGACCACCGCTCGGACCCCGCGTACGCGTTTTATTATCTTGTACCGACGGTCGACATAATTGTGTGCTAACTGGATTTATAGGTGTGTCCATTTCTAACTTTATAATCCCATCATTTCATTTGATATGATATGACGGCGGATTTTTAAAGAAAAACTGATTTTTACGTATTTGTTCAGTTAACAAAAAATCAATGAAACAAAAATAAATTTGAATTTCAGTTATTTTTATGAAAGCAGTTCATATAATTATAATACCTTAGTTATTACATTAGCAGACTTGAGCTAAATTGTCAGTACAATATCGTATGTATGTTATATTTTTTATGATTTTTTATTTTTTGATCTAATTATTTTTTTCAACGATTTTGGGTTGTGAGATGTCCCTTTTTCAAATATATCAAGTAAAAAAATATATGCACAATTAAAAAAATAAACGATTACGATTAATGAGAAGTTATGTATTTCAAAAGTGAACACGTGAATAAAACATCACGATCAGATTTTAAAAACAAATTTGAAACATTTATACTAGAGTTTATTTTTAATAAATAAATTTCCGCATTGTTGACTCCGAAATGACAATCGTGGAAACTTATTTATTAAAAATAAACACTAGTATAAATATAAAAAATCTACATTTAAAATCTGATGGTTTACAAGTTATGTCAAATTTGGTGCTCTGTGTTCATACTATTTTATGCCGGAAATTATTATATATATTCATATAACAATCTTTGAATTCAGTTCCGGATCTTTTCATCTAAATCCTAATTCGAAAAAATATCATGTACCGGTGGAGAAGGCCCTGTCAAAGACAAACCGAAATAGTGACACGAATTATATTCCTGAATGTTCACATGTTTGCATACATGTAGATATAAATATTGAATTTTTGATTGGGATACATGTAGCAGAGGCGGATTCTACAAAAAAAATATTACAATATATAAAGTACATTTTATAAATTGCTCCATGTGGAGTTAGCTGAGTTGCATTAAGATTCTCATATATTAAAATTATCCATTTAGTCAATAGGAAATGAAACTATCATAATTTTTAACACATTAATGAAAAATATAAGTTTACAATTGCCAAAAACTTTTTTCAGTAATCGGTTAATTTCAAACCCAGCTCGACCAATCATAAAAAATCAACAATGATATTTTGTTGAGTTTTATCAAGTTTTTGGAATCAGTGCACACGTTTTATGAGGAAACATTTTCAATTTTTTATTGAATTGATTTGTGATTGATTGTGAGAAAATTTAATATATTGTTAGCAAATTGGATTTTCTGCCGAAAGTAAATACATACATTCTTAGGACTATGATATTTGACCTAAGTATTGTATAAAAAATGCACAAATGCGTTCGAAAACAACAAAAAATTTCAAGTATCTACAATTTCCAGGTATTTCGTAGCATCTAAGTATGATCATATCATATTTAAAATTTGAACCGACGGTCTTTCCGTGAATGAAATGATATTTTAACAGTTAATCTTTACTTACCATTTTAGGATAAAAAACCATAGTTTATAATTCATAGTACTGTCTTAAGTTAGGTCCGTGAGCTGAATTAAAATCCAAGTCGATTCAGGGAAAAATTGTGCGAAATAATTCCCATTGCCATTTCACGCTCAGTGCCCGAATTGGGCTTATTTTCAGTTGGAAACATATTTTCGTTATATATTTTCAAGTGAAAATTGACATTGCTGCTTGCGGGGTTTAAACTTACGGCCTCATCAACAGAAACAAGTATATATTATAATTATAGTTAATCTAATTGAAAACTTACTCTATTTGCCCATCATTTCGTGAGTCGTGTCTGCCTTGTCAGAACTGTGTTGTGCGGTACGTGATGTGTCCACCGCATATGTGATGCGCGTTTCTTTTTTTCTATACTTTATCTCTTGGTTGTAAAGCACCCCCCCCCCCCCCAACTGAATTGCTTGGAGTATGAGACAGTTCTATCGGGAAAACTAGAACGAGAATCAATCAGGTCTATGTAGGGCGGCTATGACGGGAATTTAGAATTCGTATTCCCGCGCGCATACAATGATGCCGATGAACGTACCGCTGGCTGGCAGCTGCGGAACGGCTACTGAATTTTTCCGTAAGCGGAAAATTTTGGGGCCGACTTACGCAATTTATTACTGCAAAATATCTTGATAACATTTTTTGGTAATAAAAGATATAGTATTATAATAGATTAAATGTACATTGTCTTCAATTATGAATTAGGTAGAGCAGAGCTTAAATGTCCACTTGTAAAAAGGTCCACAACCGACATCTCAAAATCAGGAATAAGTAAAACAATCTTAACAATTATATTTGAAAGTAGAGGGAAAAACTGTATGACCAACTATTACTTTGATTTTTACTACGTTGCTATGGCGAAATAAACTGCAATGTTTGAAAATCCATTACAAATGTTTTTTGTATTGTTGTTATTTTTTGGTTGGGAGCACTTTTGCTTCGTTTACGAGACCTTTATATTGAGATGAATTATTAATTCCAAGTTAGATTCAACACGTGGGTGGAGTAAAAACACTCAACTAAACCTTTACATGGCAAAGGTATAAACAATAAAAATAGTGAATAATTAGTGGGGAGCATGACATCGTGCCTTAAGGCAAATTGCTGGTACTTCCCGTACCGTAACGAAATGATCAAGTATTATTAAATGTTTTCAAATATATTATTATAAATATTGTAACATTGTCTAATATTCATAAGAATTATACAAACTGAATTGCAAAGTTGAAATTATTTGTTTAAAGAATATTATAGAACAGAATTAAAATTAAAATCTGAATTATTGGGGGAGGTAAATAATTGTACTAAATCTGCTTACGTAATACTTAAACGATCCCTATACAAAAAAAAATTTAAACCAAAAATTTTTTTTTCAAAAGCAATTATTTTGTTGGAACAAGCAGAAAGTTCTTTCTAATGATTCAGATTGGACGCGTAGTTCTCTCAAAAATTGCCATTTTTGCACATTTAGCTCTGTATCTTCGAAATGGGTGGACCTGCCTTTGCTAAAAGCTAATCACCTCTCCTCCCAATCATTACAAATTTAATGTTTTTTTAGATCATTCAAATCAGATACTCCGTTCTCTCAAAAACTCGATTTGCATTTTTTGCACTCTTTGCTCCATATCTCCGTAACGGCTGGACCTGCCTTTGCTAAAAACTAATCAGCACATCTCCCTATCAATAGGAATCGAATGTTTTTTTAACCATTCAAAGCGGTTGATCCGTGCGCCCGAAAATATGGACGAAAAAATGCGGACATACAAAACACACACACATCCATTTTTTCTGAGGTATGCCAAAATGTTCAGAAACCTTCAAAACGTCGAAAAATGCAAAAATTTCTATTTTTGATTTTTGCCCCATTATTATAGCTACCCTACGGGAAGTTAAAAAAGTAAGTTTAGTTTAAATAGCAATTTTATAAGAGGTAAATTAAATAAATAGTTATCCAAATCTGCTGATGAATACTTCAGACGGAATACCAGATCAAGATCAAGGTATATATACATGTTATCTCTGTAAAACTGTATCCAGGAAATTTATATTTCGCATTGATTAAATAATGTTATTCGTAAAATTGCTTTAAAATTAAAAGCAACGCATTGTCCTGTTTGCCCCCTGGACGTCTTCGCGTTTGGGGTAAAAAAAACCAGGTGACAAATTTTCTACAATGATGATTTAGCTGGGAGTTATATTGAACATATTCAGATCGTTGTTTGTTTGATATGTGTTTTTATTGTGATATAATTGATTTGGTTCTCACAACATAATTGCTCAAAATTAAATTGGACTTTTGTGCCCGGCCCTAAACTATAAATTATATAATTTTAATCATATAGTAATATCATTTATATTCATAATGAGCATTTTGTTAAACAATGTTTCTATCTTACAATTCAAAAGATATTTTTCACCATAGTAAATATCTCACCATGATCATGCCAAAATGTTAAAACACAGTATCGCATTACATAGCCGATCTCCAGAACTGGGGTGATCAACGCACTTTTCGATCGCTCAGCAAAAGTAAACACGTGAATAAATCAGCCGCTTTCGCCTCGCATCCACATGTGTATATATATATGTATGCGCGCCGCGTGTAGATGACCAGAACACATGACCAGGGCGCTATTTGCTATTTCCGCCCTCATCGGCCGCTGGTACAACGTACGCGCGGTTAGTTCGCCGCCCCATGGGAGACTCGAAACCCACACTAACTCTTAGTCTTGTTTGATCTCATCCGGTATTCAGACAACGCACAACCGGCACTGCAAAAGGGCCGAACAGGAGGAGGATGGGTCGTGCCTCGGAAAACGAAACGTTACGTTACGTCTGCGTCCGCCGGTCAGCGTTATCAGCAAACTGCGTGCGTACGTGGATAAGTATTTTATTACGCTCGTATTATCAAATGCGAAAACTGAACACGAAGACTACGACACAAATTATTGAACACATTTAGATAAAAGCTTAGCATTTGTAGAATAAGCGATATTGAGGCGATGTTCTTAAAATTACACGATTAGCTCAGCATGTGAATTAACAGTAACTAGTTGAGCATCGTGCCAAGAAAATTTCTGGAACTTCTTGTATCGAAATTTAAAATTTGTTGAAAACTTTGAAACAATTAGATTTTTGAGAATGTTGAAATTTTTGAAAAAAATAGACTTTTGAATAATTTGAAATTTTTTGAAAATCTAGATTTTTTTCAACACATTCGCGCTGAGTATCTGTTTTAGACACGATATAGAAGCGTATAGAAGCTATTTGTAGAAGCACGTAAATTTATAAAACTTGGTACGGAACTCATAGAAATGTAAACAAAATTTGTACATATTATTAAAATCTTTATAAAATATCTGATAATTTGACGTGCATATGTCTAATGATCATGTTTGACTGTCAAATGCAGTTTTATTTCAACTTTTTTCATTAGATTTCCGAAAGTGCTGGCCCTGCTTTCTTAAAAATTTCAATTCTTCAATTCAAACATTTTCAATCAATTCTTCATTTTGTCAATATAAAGAAAATGTTCTTTAAATCATTAAAATCAGACGTTCTGTTATCTCAAAATCTGAAATACCATTTTTGGTACTTTTTGCCTCTTATCTTCAAAACGGCTTGCCCTGCTTTTTGCCAAAAACTTTTTGAACATTACGATTTTCAAGTAGAGGAAAATAAATATATAATCGCATTAAATCGGTCGGCTTTATGTCAAATCAACCTCATCCACTCTTTAAAAAGCGTATATTGTTTCTCATTGTTAAAATATTGACCTTAGTGGACTTGTAAATCACTTATACTAATAATTAAAAGTATTAGAGCCCATTAAAATCTTTTTTTAAAATGTGTACTATATGATCCGAACAACGTACTACAAAAGCTTCCATAAAATCTTTATTTTTTATTATTCTATTAAACTGTCATATTATTGTTTGTATTAGTTTTTTTGAATTTGTTTTTTATAACTAATTATTACTAGAAATCTTCCGAATGTAGAAATATTTGAAAAAAAAAACATTTTCAATTACAATTTCAAACTTTACGAGACATTACCCCCAAATATAATTAATACACATTGTCACAAATTACAAAGTGTTCTTAATGGTCAAACTTGCCAAAGTACTACAAACATTTGTACTAAAGTTTTGACTTATGATCTTAACGTTGGAGAACTGCGCCAGGCGCGCTTGTAATATGATTCAAATGTTTCTTGCTTAAGTAACGAATGTACAGATATTCATTAGCAATCTGAACGGAACTAAAATTATAATTTCTAAAGAGTAAGTTGAATATAAAAATTTGGGCTATTGTATTGAATCAGTTTTGAATTTTTCCAAACATTACAAACATCAGTTCCCATGTTTGTTCCGGTTCCGTTCGAAAATGAAAGAAACCAAAATCATTACAAAATCCATTTTGTGCATATATATGTATGTTTATTACAATTATAGGAACGTTTAATAAAAAATAGATAAATTATAAATTATAAAATTTACTTATCATTTTCTGTATGTAGCGATTTTTTAAATTTTTTTTTTGCCGGAACGCATTGGCTCGACAACACCACTGATTTTAATATGGAAATAACGAAAGAGAAACTTCTTTCTTGGTTTTATGGAAGTGGAAGTCTTGCATCTATTTTCTACCCGTCTAAATAAAATTCTTCTTAGAAGAATTAAAGTCGCTACATAGATTGATGTACAAAATCGAGCATGAATTGAATGGTATCTTGTGGATGCATACAAGCAAGGATTTAATTAATTTAGATCAGGGGCGATTTTTTTGATAAAATAGAAATGTTATGATTATGTTATGTTACGCATCTATAATCATATGGGTTAATAGCCAGAACTTTATAGGTATTTACTGTGAGATTAAATGTTTTACTTTACCTCAAAGCACAAATGACCAATTGACAAATAATAATTTTATCATAAGTGCAACTTTCCGATGTCTCTCTGATAACACATAGGTGAAATTAGGTTTTATGTATAAAACGCCTGATCGCACAACAAATACACTATAGACTTGTAACATAGCATTACCATAACATTTCTATTTTATCCGAGAATTGGCCCCCAGATCTATATGACTTGGGCAATATATTTTTTGTATTTTTTGTTGTTTTGTGATTCATTGCAAGGGAAAGTTTTAGCAATTTATCTTGCTGTATGTAGTTCAAAGAACTTTAAGATATGTTAAAACATCATTTTTGATTTCATATATTATAAATTTATGATTTCAAGTAACATGTGAGTATTGATAAAATAAGTTGACTTTTTATTTTGTATTAGGAACAAAATGTTTTTCGCGACTCACGACTTGTATATCAAATTTTTGAATATATTTCTTACATCACCACTGGAAAATTAATAATCGGTCGAATGTATAAAGTTCCACCACGACATTGTGAATGTACACACTAGTACACCCTTTACCGTACATCAGAATCGTAGCTCGTACTTCGTAGGCCTCGAAGCAGAATTTCGTCTAGTGGCGCGTTGGACTGTACTAGCCGTCGTGTTAGAGCAGGCGATGCTGATTGGGAGAGATTGTCATCCGTGTGTGAAGTGCTTCCTGGGCCCCAACCCCCAACCCCCCCAAGTTGGTGGTCGTACACCAGAGGCGATGGCCACCCGCCACCCACTGGAAACTCCTTGCCCGGCACACGATGCTGCCGGTCCAGTGGGAAACGCGTGCTTCACGATTGCTAAGCGTAGATAGCGCGAGCATTTTGCATATACAGCGTAGCGGTAGAGTCCTAGAGTATAGTGAGGGAGATAGATTGGCGCAGGATTCAAATTATTTATTGCTCCCACTGAAATTACTAAATGGATAAAGCGAATTTTCATTTATAAATGGTCGTTTGATTAAACAAAATTTAATTACCAAGAATATGTAATATTCCATTTGAATTTTGTTATATATTCACTTATTAAATTTTTATTTTTTATATACATATTGATTGGAATAATGGTAGTTGCCAACTTTTCACAATCATTATGACAATATAAAAAAAATATAAATATAAAAAAATATAAAGAGACATTGTAAAAGACAATATAATACAATTAAGACATATATCTCTATGATCCTTTTAATCTAAATGATTATAGAAGTATATGTCTTCTATCATACTATTACCTAAATTTCAGATAATAGTATCATTATACAGCTTATTGGAATGTCATCAACAAAAATCAGCAAATATATGTTGTAGGGCCTACAATGTAGGCAATTCATAATATACAATTTGGTTAGCCAGATTCAGTTTCACATTAAAGCTATTTGGATTTAATAAGTATATATTATAATTTAATGCGTATATTGTATAGTGCTGGAGTATACATAATTCATATAAGCATCAAACTTCATAATATAGAGCAAACCTAGGTTTAATTGTTCAAAAAGATTCACCTATTACATATTATCTCAAAAAAAAGTAAAGTATAAAATCTTTTAACCATTATGCTTCAAAGTAGAGGGCAAAGAAGTGTAATCAGTTTTCACCTCGATTTATGCAACATCACTATCATGAGATAAACGGTTATCAATCAATATTTAAAACAATAGTATTTTTATTTGTTAGTAATATATTTTTAGTTTTGAGCTCTGTTTTTCAGTTTAAGACATGTGAATATAATTTATAACAACTTGTTATTTAATTGTTTTTATACGAAGTATTAATGTTTTTTTAGATAGATCCATCGGTTTGGTTTATATAATCTTTATACAAGCTTGCATGTGGTTCGCGTACAAAAAACCAACTAAACCTTTAGAACTGCAATTATGTTAAAAAATGAATTTTACAAAAAATACATTAAATTAGTAGTTATTCCAAACACTGCTAAATATTTCTGACTTATCAAACCAATATTATATACAGTGTAATCTTTGTAAAAAATGTGCCCATGAAATTTTTATTTTGAGTTGGTCGGTTGGTTGGAGATATAATTTTGTAAAATCTCCTTAAAATGAAAAATAAGGCATTAGATCTGTTTTGCCCTGGCTGTCCCAAATGACAAATTATAAAAAAAAATTGAAAAACCACATTTCTATATATAAAATTCAATTAGATATTTTACTAAACATAGTTTGATAGTTATTTGTTTGATACGTATTATGTGTTATGATGTAGTTCATTTGGTTTAGAAGGTATAATTACTAAAAATTGAACTGTACCTATATGCTTCGCACTATCCAGGTGCAAATTTATGAAAATAAAATACAAAATTATCAGCTATTAATGATCTTTATCCAACGTCAAAATTCAATAAAATGTACAGAAAAAATTCCGGCACTTTTGCAATTAAGGAAAAGTTTTATTTTTAAAATAAATATCGTATCATAATTTAATCTGCGTTTGAAATAATTAGCAGTATCAATTTGCTAAAGAAATTATATCAATTCATGTTTAAATGAATTTCTTTATTTTTGAATGTTGTATCATTATCAACGACTCTTCTTCTCAAAGGGTTGCTATCCAGATATATGTATATGTGTTACACTGGACGGAATATCTAAATTTCACAGTATCTACAGAAACTGCTAAGGAAATATTTAACTTTGTCGAAAACCTATTGATGTTAGTGTTTGTGTTGTGTGTTGTGCGACGTCAAATACCCGAGAAAGGGATTCTCATTCTGCAAGTACATACTTACTTAAGAAACTACATTATATCATAAGGTCAACGAGTAGCGCGTACAATTTATTTTACAAAGTTCCTCATTGCTATCAAACGGTCCATACCATTTTTATATAGTAGGAGTTAGAGAGAAGAGATTCAAAAAAACTTTCACTTTTGTTCGCCCCAGTAAAAGTTTTCCGGGAGTGCGGTGGCGAGGTTCTGTCGGTAATCGTTTCTGCAAGGCCATAATGTGCATGCGGCGTTACGGGGAACTGTAATTGAATTCTTTGCTGCGTTTATATTTGCATAATCTGATATATTATTTTAATCGTCATAATTTAATACTATTATGAATGTTAATGAGGAAAAAATAGTTTTAAAAAAATAATATCAATTTTTATATCGCTAATTGAACCGCTTTTAATAGGCCTTTAATATTTTACAATGTTCAGTTTGGGCATACAAATCTATCATTATGACATCTTTCATCAAAATCCAAGAAGATCTATGCGAGTGTTTTCGTTAAGAGATAATAGTGATGGACCTTCAGCCTGCGGTCCTTTAAGCCCCGCTCTACGCTATGTATAGTCTCTCAATGTTGTAACTAACTCAACATTTGCATACTTCATATTTTTTTCAAACTAACCCTATCACTTAAAATGAATTATGGCCTTAGATAATTATCTACTAGGGGATCATCTCAATGGAAAAGATTCTTAAATGACATAACAACATATCACAATGACTTATACAAAATTATTGTATTTTCTGATTAATAAATAAAAAAAAACAAAAAAATATTTTTTCAAGTTACTAAAATGTATGTAGAAATCGCATTGATGCGACTTATCATGATGGGTATTTGTATCACATATAAAACTAATTTGCAATCCTTTTTATATATCTACAAGTACGACTTCGGTATATTAACAATAATATTAATAATATAAAATATATTATTAATATTATTAATATTTAATATCATCAATTATTATATTATTAATATTTAATATCATTATATTAAAATAATTAACATTATTATTATCATTAACAATTATTAATTATTTCCTCTTCATTTTATAATTTAAACTCTTCCGCATTATGTGATCAAATAAACTAAAATTTGCATATTTGGCAGCCTCGCTGAATACGAAAATTAAAAGTATTATATATTGTGCTAGGTCTTATAAAACTTGAAACATTAAAGACTAATTGCGCGATTAACTTTTTGGGAAATTAAAAGCCGTTTGAACGAACGAATGAAACACATTCATGCAATTATTTCACAAGTTAAATAATGAATGGTTAAAAGTTTTTGTTAACATAAGTTTAAAAGCTCTTCGACAGACGGTTTTTATATCTTCCGAAAATAATAGTGATAATTTTTATTTAGATAAAAATATGAGTTTCTATTCTAAAACTTTATTTGCCTTTTTGATATTATAACTAAGCATTCATTTTATTTATTATCTATGAGGAAAATAAATATGTAGTGTTTTTGAGTACATTTATAAAATAATTTAGACTAATTTCAATATATCGATTGAAGATTATTAATATAACATATAAATCGGCAATTTCAAGTCGGGTAAGGAGCATCATAAAGGTCCAATTTGACTTTGAGCAATTATATTCTGAAAACCAAACCAATTATATCACAACAAATTTCACATATCATTCAAACAACTATCTGACTATGTTCAGTAAAACTCCCAGCTAATTCATTATTGTAGGAATGTTTTTTTAATTGTACTTTTTTTTTTCAAAATTTAAAACCTGTTTTTTTTTACCTCATGGTCGGGGTAAATTGGGGCGCTAGGGGGCAAACGAGTTTAATGTCTTATTTTAATTTCGAAGTTATTTTGTCAGAAATTCTTCAGCAGAGGTCGAATAAGTATTAATTTATCTCTTGTAAAAATACTTTTTTAACTTAATTTACTTTTTTATTTACTAATTCTTATTGTTTACACCTTTGCCAATGTAAAGGTTTAGTTGGTCCTTTTTAACTCAGCCACATGTAAGCTTTTATAGAGATTATATAATAAACAGCTGTTGAATCTAACTCAAAAATAACAATACATCTTACAAAACTATTAAATATCGTCCTTCTATAAATTATTTTTAGGTATACACCAAATACAAGAGGTCAAAATCAAAAAAACTGCCAAAAACAAAAATTCTTTTGGTTTCAATATTGAAACATTACCGTTTATCTTTTGATAGCGATGTTATAGAATATCTTTCAAAATTATAGTGATAATCAGATAAATGTGAGTTTCTATTCTAAGACTTTATTTGCCTTTTTATATTATTACTAAGCTTTCATTTAATTTATTATCTATGAAAAAAATAAATATTTAGTGTTTTTGTGTACATTTGTGAAATAATTTAGATTAATTTTAATATATCGATTGAAGATTATTAATATAACATATAAATCCAAAATTTCAAGTAGTGTAGGACAGGGCACAAAGATCAAATTTGACTTTGAGCAGCTATATTGATGAAACCAAATCAATTATATTACAAAAAATAACACATATCAAACGAACAACTATCAGACAATGTACAGTAAAACTCCCAGCTAATTCATCATTGTAGAAATGTGATTTTATGTTGGTTTGTTTTTTTCAAAAATTTGTAACCTAGTTTTTTTATCCCATAGGCGAGGTAAATTAAGGTCCAAGCCTTATTTGAATTTTGAAAGAATTCACCAAATAAAAGCTACATTATTCAACCAGTGCAAAATATAAATTTCATGGGTGCATTTTTTACAGAGATAATACTGTTAATAACCTTGATCTGGTATTTTGTCAGAAATATTCTTCAGCAGAGGTCGAATAATTTAATTTATTTCTTTTTTTTAACTTAATTTACTTTTTATTTACTATTGCTTATTGTTTACTTGTCTTTACCTTTGCCAATGTAAAGGTTTAGTGGGTCTTTTTTAACCCAGCCACATGTAAGTTTTTATAGAGGTTATACAAAGAAAACTGTTGAATCTAACTTAAAATATCAATTCATCTTACAAAACTAATAAATAATGTATACCTAAAAATTAGTGTATTTAGTGTATGATTCAAGTATCATACACTAAATACAAGAGTTCAAAAACAAAGAACTACCGAAGAAAATTGTTTTCGTATCAATATTGAAGCATTTCCGTTTACCTCTTGATAGCGATGTCACAAGAATTAAGGTGAAGACTGATTACACATCTTTTATCTTCTACTTTAAAATAGTATCGTTGGAAAATTCTATACTTGAGATAATGATGGTAGCTTTTTTCATTTGCGAGCCTTTAAGCCCTGCGGTACCCTAATGACATACAATTTGGTTATAACAATCACTCAATTAGACCCGGATAGCTCTAACTATGAACTAAGCTCAATAACAACAATACATGAGAAATTTCTTTAAGATAAAAATAAAAAAGCATTTATAAATATATGATTAATTAAATGGAAAAAAACTTTTCCACGACAGAAATTTAATATTAATTATTCTACTCCATTCCGGAGTCCGTCGTTACCTTGGCGCGTGTACATCTCGTGTGCCGGATGCTTCATCGATTGAAATTCTGTAAACCCCTTTCGCTTTCATTCTCTCTCTGTCGGACTAAAGCCGGTCTTACACTGTTGGCGGTCGGGTCAGCATTGTCCAGCTACCGGACGACTGTACCACCCACTTTATACTTTCTGCACGGGGCGCAAGCGGGAAAGGCGGCATGGGCGGCATGGGGGGCATGGGCACCCACTCATGTAGTGTTAGAACGAAATATCGAGTACTGAGTAAATATCGATACTTTGCGGTCGATAGTGAGTACTTTTGCTATCGATTTTTTAGCTCGATCTATTTGCCAATATCGATTCTTTTCGTCGATAGTACTCAAAAAGAATCGACAGCGTAATCTATTAACACCACTCATCGACCAACTATTAACTCCACTCATTGCCATTTGGCAATGCAATAGTCTTCCTAGGTGGTCACAATTGTTCAAGGAAGTGTCAAAAAATGATCTCGAAGTGTCATTAGTCTCAGAATTTATTGCTCAAAAATCCAAAATGAATATGACCACACTAATAAATAAAGATGTTTATTTATTACTCTTATGTAAAATGAAATGGTTTTTTTTCATAATATTCATCAATTTCAATATATTAGTATTTTGCGTTTATTATATTTCGATTCTTTTTTTACGCAAAATACTGATATATTGAAATAGATGAGTATTATTATTCGAAATAATATATTTCGATTCTTTTTTACGCAAAATACTGATATATTGAAATGGATGAGTATTATTATTTGAAAGAATATATTTCGATTCTTTTTTACGAAAAATACTAATATAATGGAATGGATGAGTATTATTATTCGAAATAATATATTTCGATTCTTTTTTACGCAAAATACTAATATAATAGAATGGATGAGTTTTATTATTTGAAATAATTATATTTCGATTCTTTTTTTACTCAAAATACTCATGTATTGAAATTTTTGAATATCAACATGCAAACATATGGGTTTGCGTTTATCGGAACCATTTAAACTTTAAATCCCATTGCTCCGAAGGGATGTTTCTCTACAAGTGTCGAAATATTATCTTGACCGTCATTAAACTGAATGTTTATTGCTTTCCAAAAAGCTTCATATTGCACTTTTTTGTAATTCAACAATTATAAAATATTATTTTACTTAAAAATGTTAAAAATATTATTGTACTTAAAAAGACTTAAAAAGTATTGCTTTTTGAATATACTATCAGACTATTATATTGTTTTAATAAAAAATACCCAACTATTATAACTTGTCTTTTTTTTAAAAAATTATAGAATTTGAAATTAGTATTGAAAAATTACTGTTAAAATTTTAAAATATTGATAATGATTCTGATTTAACACATCAGATACAAGCAATAGAATTCATTCTAATATTGTCATATGATATTTAATGAGTTTTAGATCTTTCTTGCACTTATGTTTGATTTTTATGAAAAGTACTCAAAATTCGATATTGAGTACTATCGATACTTTCGCCACGATATTTTTTTGGCATCGATATTTTGATTAGATACTTTTTAAAGTATTCAATATCGATCTTTTGCCTCGATACTTCTAACACTACTCACGAGATTTGTCCTCTGGCGGCCGAACAGTAGCCGCACTCGTTCCACTGGCCGCATCTGGACGCGCGTATGCAGATCAAGCAAGATCGCAAGAACTCGCGCCGCCTGACTCTTCTCTCTACTCTACTCTACTCGGTCAGCGCTGCAAATGGGAAAACGACGTTTCGTATAACAAAAGTTGTATTGATAATCGAAATTTATCGGGATTGCGATAATAATGATAAACGTGAGAAATATTTTGTCTTGCTGCGTATTTGCTAGTTATTTCATTCTGCCGCATCAAATAAAGATCGGATCGTATTTTTTTATTTTGTAGCTTTTAATATTAATTATAAATGATTTCTCATTATTATTATTATAAATTTACATGTATTAAGTATCATTTACTTCAATTATTTCGGATATTAAAAACATACACAAGCAGTCAGACATGTACTGTCGCATTCATAAATGAAAAAAATGTACTGGCTAATGTATAATCGTGTTATTTGTAGGTTTTTATTTATATGCTCGATTTTTTTATTAATAAAGTATTAAGTATTTTACTATTTTAATGGAACTTTCTAATATACTTCTGTGTTTTTAAGACCATCAATTTTGAAAGTTTTAAATTTTTATTTAAAAAAATAGTTTTAATTCTAGAGAACTCTGATCTCAGATTGTTATTTATGGTTACGGCTCGAAAGTTTAAATAAACAAAAATAGTAAGAAATAACTACAATAACAAAAAAATGTTTGTAGTTTGAGTAAAGCTCATAGCTGTACTAAAAAGCTAATAAATTGCTATTTTTTTCACTCTGGTTTTAGAAACGTTATTTACGGTCAGGATTCTAAAGTTTAATTAAACAAAAACAATAAGAATTAACCACAATAACAAAAAAATGATCACAGTTTGAGTAAAGCTGTTAGCTGCACTTAAAAGCTCATAAATTTCTATTTTTTCACTCTGGTCTTAGAAATGTTATTTACGGTTACGGCTTCAAAGTTAAAATAATTAAAAATAATAAAAATTAAACACAATAACAAAAAAAATGATCACAGTTTTAGTAAAGTTCTTAGCTGTACTTAAAAGCTCTTAAATTTTTATTTCTTTATTTTTTTACTCTGGTCTTAGAAATGTTATTTACAGTTACGGCTCCAAAGTTTAAATAATCAAAAATAATAAAAATTAAGCACAATAACAAAAAAAATGATCACAGTTTGAGTAAAGCTCTTAGCCGTACTTAAAAGCTCATAAATTTCTATTTCTTTTATTTTTTACTCTGGTCTTAGATATGTTATTTACGATTAAGGCTCCAAAGTTTGAATAAACAAAAATAATAAGAATTAACCACAATAGCAACAAAAAGATCATAGTTTGAGTAAAGCTCTCAGCTGTATTTAAAAGCTCTTAAATTTCTATTTCTTCTATTTTTTCACTCTGGTCTTAGAAATGGTATTTACGGTTACGACTCCTAAGTTTAAATAAACAAAAATTATAAGAATTAAGCACAATAACAAAAAAAAAGATCACAGTTTGAGTAAAGCTCTGGCTGTACTTAAAAGCTCATAAATTTCTATTTTTTTTTTACTTTGGTCTTAGAAATGTGTTTTACGGTTATGACTCCAAAGTTTAAATAAACAAAAATAATAAGAATCAACCGCAATAACAAAAAAATGATCAAAGTTTGAGTAAAGCTCTTGGCTATACTTAAAATCTCATTCATTTCTTTTTTTTACATTTTTTCACGATGGTTTAAGAATTATTCTATCACCTGATGTTGAGTTCTGGGAAACCCTATATATAATGAATTCTTTATTTGTTATTTATTACGGCAATTAATTCTTAATTGCCTGTTAGTCCTAAAATAAAATTCAAATAATTAATGTTTTTTCGAATAGATTTTATAAGAAGATTTTGAAAAAGTCTTTTGACAATAATAAAAATGAATCTAAAACTGTTCTAGAAAATGTTAAAAGTTTTGGAAACTAACGATCATCACGAATTTTTGTAAAATTTTATTTTTAAATTTATACATAATATGTGACAATATGAAGTAGGTATAACTATTTGAATAAAATGAAAATTTATAATCTATTCATCATAATCATTACAGAACAAAGTTATTTCAATAACTTTATAATTAATCCTTTAATTTCTATAATCAATTATTTATTAAGAAATTAATATCAGTCAATTAAAATAATTTAAATTTATATCCCATATTATCTTCAAAGTAATAAATTTTCCATTTCATAATTTTCTTTAACAATTAACGTGAAACTGACCGTGCAAGTCAAAGGCTTTCCTCAAAGGTGTCATTTCCAGCACTCTATCTTTACATACGTAACGCACGCAGCACGCACGCACGGACTTATCTTCGGTCCGGCAGCTTTGTAGTTCGAGGGGGTGAAGGGGACTTAAACTGGGGGTGATTTAACCGATCAATATGGACCCCCATCTCGCCTCTTTTGATATTCTCACACCGCCCTCATAGAACTACTTGATGTGTAGTACGCAGCGGCCGGGACAGAGCGCGGACCCTGGGCACGTCTTATCATGCCCCAAACCACTTTACGCATGCGAACACATACGCACATACGCACATACGAGCGTACATTGCGTATATTCGGGAACGGAGTATAACATACTGGCACAGGGAATGGAAATCCGAATTATTGGACGCTAAATAGATTTATTCTGGACTATATATTAAATGGGCGTATAATTTGATTCAAATTTGAGTTACGAACGTTATGATATTGCTCAAAGACCACTTATCTTAGATCGAATATTTATTGGTTTAATATATATATATATATATATATATATATATATAAGATTATCTTATATTCAAACTTAATTGTATTATTTGCTTAAATTTAAAGAGAGCAGAACGTGATAAGTATGTAGATAAAATTAATTAGAATGATGCATTCAATATAATAAATATAATTCAGCACTTTTTTTAATTTTTTGACCAATTTTCTTTTAATTGTTTATTATTCGAAGTCGATAAATGGTCGCAACTCTTACTTTTCACCCTCCACAAATCCTTATTTCATAATAGTCATTTTAGTTGTCCAATCATTTTTCATCTATATCGATAACTGATTATTTATCGTATTTTTGTAAACATTTCTTACTAAACGTTGATCAAGATTTTTCTGAGCTTATGCAGAAGCTGAAATTCATCTCTGAAACATTTTCATGAAAAACATTACCATCGATAAAACTAGACTTATCAAACTGTCGATCCATTCTTGAATAATCACTTGATTCTAGGATTCTCACAAGGTACAAATATTTGCCAGATGTGAAGATTGTATACTGAAAACTGAAGATGCATGGATTTTTGAGAGGTACCATACAAATGCAAAGCTGTAAATTTTTCGACAGAATTTATGAAATCTCACTCACTCGGTTCTCAAAACATGCCACAGCATAATTCAAGAATGAGTATTCGAATTTTACTACGCATTTCCAAAACGATTTAATGAAAATCGCGAAAATTTGCAAAATTATACTTAAAAACCTTTAATCTTCAAATATGCTCATTCAATTTAAGTAAAATCAGTTTTAGGCTGGGCTGGTACTTTCCATGACTATCACTGCCTTTTTTACTTATATATACTGTTTACTTCAACATTAACAATTACTTTTATATTTTTATTTTTCTGAAAATATTTTTTGTGGCTGAGAATTGTTTGCCGGGTTAACTAGTATATATATATATATATATATATATATATTACGGTGGTCCTTAAAATGGTCATTTTCGAATTTCCTTGCTCCCAGGGGCTCAAAGGGTTCCAAATAGATAAAAAACAATTCTCTGAAAGTTTTAGCTCTTAATATTAACGTTTAGATAGAGCGCAGTTTAGTCAAAGTTTGTATGGAAAGAGCATGAAAAAATTTTCAAAAAATTTAAAAATGTTTTTAGATGTAATTTAGCGAACAAATGAATGAATAAAACTCATTCATTTGTCGTTAAGTTATACCTAAAACATTTTTTTTAATTTTCAAAATTTTTCCATGCTCTTTCCATACGAAGTATAATATATGTATATATAAGATTATCTTATAATCAAGCTTAATTGTATTATTCGCTTAAATTTAGGAGAGCAGAGCAACGTGATAAGTATGAGCATAAGAATTATCAGATAGATAAAATTAATTAAAATGATGCATTCAATATAATAAATATAATTCAGCACTTTTTTATTTTTTGACTAATTTTCTTTCAATTGTTTATTATTCGATGTTGATAAATGGTCGCAACTTTTACTTTTCACCCTCCACCAATCCTTATTTCATAATAGTCATTTTAGTTGTCCAATCATTTTTCATCCATATCGATAACTGATTATTTATCGTATTTTTGTAAACATTTCTTACTGAACTTTGATCAAGATTTTTTTGAGCTTATGGAGAAGCTGAAATTCATCAGCTGAAACATTTTCATATAAATCCTTAGATATTGTGGAAAAGATTCCATCGGTAAAACTAGATAAGTCAAACTATCGATTGATTCTTTAATAATCGCTGATTTCTAGGATTCCCACAACGTACAAATATTTCCCGTTGTGAAGATAGTATACCAAAATCTAAATATGGAACAGTTTTTAAGAGGAAACTAGATACCATACAAATCTAAGAGAAAGTTGGAATTTTTTTTACAGAATTTATGAAATTCTGTTTATGAAATTCTATGAAACTCACTCGGTGTGCTAGGCATGCCACAGCATAATTCTAAATTGAGTAAATCGCGAAATAATATATAAAAACCTTTAATCTTCAAATGTGCTTATTCAATCTAATATAAGTGAAATCAGTTTCAAGCCAGGCTGGCACTTTCCATGACTATCACAGCCTCTTTTACGTATATACTACTTACTTCCACATTCACAATCACTTTTGTATTTTTCTGAAAATATTTTTTATAGCTAAAAATTGTTTGTCGGGTTAGCTATATACACACATATATATATATATATATATATATATATATATATATATGTGTAACTCTTACTTTTATATATATATGTGTGTGTGTGTGTATGTGTGTATAAATATTGCCTTCATGTGAAATTATTTTTACACTAATTCTATAAGCTAGTAATAAATTGTGAAGACACAACTGGGTTTAATTAATAAATAAAATTTGCAATATATATTAATCAGTATTTTATTTGCATATGTACCTAATTAAGCAACAATAATCTAACGAAATTTCATATGCAAATCTGACTCCGTTAATATCCGTTATAAATTTTCCTAAATGTTAACGACGTTAGTTACGCATCTCCGTATCTCAAAATTGATATCATTAACGCAGGAAATAGTATCCGTAGCGACCATCTCGGCATGTCATAACGTACCTGCATTACCTTACATCAAAACTCAACCGCCTCTATATTCCTCGGGCCTGGTACACATACGCACGTTTTCCACTATTTCCACGGTATGGGTTAAATTTTCAGATGAAGGCGGCGGCCGTGGCAAACGCAGGACATTGCCAGAGCGCGTGAAAGAGAGATGCCGCGGGCAGGTGGCGCGCACTCGGAGGGGATGAATTTAAATTAGGTCCGCGCGCCATGGACACAGCTACCCCCGAGAGAGAACGGGGAGGTGCGAAGCTGAACAAAACTTCACATACTCGTGCGTGTATGTAACTCACTCTTCCACAGATTCTTAACACTTTCGGAAGATAAATTATAAGAATATTATTGAAATTAGTGTTAAAAAGGTCCAACACCATTATCACAAAAAACAAGTAAAGTTTTGAGATGTTTAACGATGCTATTTTAAAGTAGAGGGTAAAATTGTGTTATCAGCCATCCCTTTAAATTGGGCTACTTCGATATTAGGAGATAAAGGACCACATTGTTAATTTTTAAACAAAAGTTTGTTTTGTTAAATATCATTTTTAAGTAAATGTTATATAAAATTTATTTTATTTATAAGTTAGATAAGATTCAACAGTTCTTTATATAACCTCTAGAATAGCTTACAGGTTGTGGTAAAAAGGACCACCTAAACCTTTACACAGGCAAGCTGCAATCTATAAAAATTTTTTAAATAAAATGTAAAATATAAATTTAAGAACGGAAGGTTGATAGAGGGAAGGGCTCTAAGGTTGATTTTTTCTGACGACGTTTTATACGAAGGTGATAAGAAATGTAATCTTTTTAAAGAATGTGCCCACAAAATATGTATTTCAAGCAATTACCTTATGCGTCATGATTATTTCAATAACAAGATTTGAAAGTAGAGGGAAAAAATATTTAACCAGCTATCACTTTGAATCTCATAACGTTGCTATCGGGAGGTAAATAATTCGTTGTTAGTTTGGTTGGCTGTGACCACTGTTGTTTAGTTTACGAAACCTTAATATAATATTTAATTGTTTTGTAAGATGTATTGTTAATACACCAATTTTTTCATACAACCTCTATAGACGCTTACGCGTTGGTGGGGTAAAAAGGACCAATTGAACCTTTACCGTGACAAATGTGAAAACAATAAAAAAATAGTAAATATGAAAGCAAAATTAGTAAAAAAGCAACTTTATAAGAGATAAATTAAATAAATAGTAATACCAACTTTGTTGATAAATATTTCTGACAAAATACTAGATCAAGATTATCTCTGTCAAAAATGAATGCATGAAATTTATGTTTTGCATTGGTTCAAAATGCAACTATTACTTCGTAAAATTCATTTAAAATTAAAAATAAGGCATTGGACCTACTTGTCCTCAGGCCGTTCTATTTTACCTCGCCAATTCGGTAAAAAGGGGCAAGTGACAAATTTTTGACAAACAGGAAAAAAACATATTTCTACAATGATGAATTAGCTTAGAATTTTACTGAACATAGTCAGATAGTTGTTTGATATGTGTTATTTGTTGTGATATAATTGGTTTGGTCAAGACAATATAATTTGCAGGACACAAAGTCGTAGTGGACTTTAGTGTCCTGCCTACGAGAAGCCATGGGCCTCTGTTTTAAACAAGATATATTCGTTTTAGAAATCTTTACTATTCACGCTGCAGTTTTTTAAGAAAGTTATGAGAGTAATGAGTTTCCATAAGGTGATATCTAATAACATAAATAAGTCATTGTAATAAATTAATATTCTATAGCATGTGCGAAACCTTAGTTGCTTATTGATATAGTTTGTATACTAGAAAGATTGCTCTTGTAACTTGAATGTGCATTTTCAAGGGAAAATGACCGAACTTGCGATTACCTAATAACTTATTAAATATAACTTTTAAAGATAACTTTTAAATAATGTTGGCTAAAATATTTGCAGTTCCATAAAACCGGTTTTGACTAGTAAAATTTGTTTTATAATCAAATTGACTTATATCGATGAAGTTCAATTGGCGTGTTTATCATTTACCAAAAGGAACATAAAAGGATTTTTCGAAATCGAACATTTTTTTCTATAGCATTGTGACATATATTGCTAGGACTATTAAATTGAGATCTGAGGATTTTTATCCAACGATACTTGAAAACGTGGTCAAAATTCTGCTTTATATAGTATTTAAGGATAAATATCTTCACGTAAAATCTGGGAAAGTAATTTGTACCTCCCAATCTAAAAATACCTCCTACGAATATCGTAGGAGTCTAATTTCGGTTATTATTAAATCAATTTAGAACCAGTGTTCTAGAAGCTCGTGTCCGTGTGTCCGTGCGGCTGTGTGTTTATAGAGAGTGCGTGCCACGCAGAGATGCCTAGAGATGTAAGGGTGGCGTGGGGCGGTTTTGCAAATCGCCACACCCTTCGCGACCAGATCCCATTCCACACAAGGGTGGACGTCATGTATGTTGTTTTGCCCGGGCTACGCACACACCCGCCGAGATCGGACCCAAAAGCATGCTGTGTCTTGTACTGTACACTGATATGTGCCTAGGAGTACCGCAACATACCTTCGCAATAGGTACGGGTTAATTGATTCCTTAGCGGAATATTATGGATGCCAGAATTATGTATAGGATTCGGGTACAATTGAACGGCCCTCTCGAGTATTACACACTGCCGAGATCAGATCAAACGAATTTCAATATTTGATTTAGTATCGATTAGGAGGAATGCTAGCTGGGCTTGTTGTACTTCGGAATAGCCACTGGCAGGTTATGATGGTAATCTACTCAATCGCAATAAGATACTCGTATAAAATTTAAATCAATTATGGTTCAATTACCATGGATTTGCATTTGATTTAGACACTTTTTAAGTAGGACCAAAAATTTGCTGATGCTCAGAATTGAATAGGTGCAATTATATAATACAACTATGATTCAACTAATTTTATATGCCGGCATACAACAATTATATATATGCCAAAATTTTTATATCCTATATAATCTTATTGCGCTATTTAAAAAAAATCTTTGGAGCTATAAGGTACTTAATGATATATTATAAAGAAACATTTATATTACTTTCCTATTTCATTCTTAAGCAATACATAGCTCAGGTGTTGTTATAGATATTATACAAATATTTTAAAATAATGGTTTTACGTGTATTTATTGTATTATATTCTATATATAATACTATAATATTTATAATATATATTTTATAGAAAGTTTAGTTTTTAGCGTCTAACTTTATTTAATTAGATCTGTAGAAATTGTTATAAATTCTTACTTCGAAGAAAAAAAAAATAATGAGATACAATCCGTATTTTTAGGTTTGTGTGTATGTAATGAAGTGCTCGATGTTAAATTTATGCACATATGTATAACGCTGATAATAGCAAGTTAAATTTTTATTAATTTTGTTAAATAATATTTAATTAGATATGCAAAAAATATATAGTAGATTTTAGAAAACATAGTTTAATATATCAGACCCTTTAGGTTCCGACTTATATTTTAATATTTCAATAAACTTTTTCAGAAAGTTTGCTTATTTCAATGTCTAATGATTCTTACAAAATAATAGTAAAATAAGTTTCAGGGGTCATAAAAAAATTTTCTTATAATAAATAGATGGATATCCGAAAACTTTTTATTACGGATGTATACAGGGTGTCCCAAAACTCAAGGTCAAGCAGAAATCGGGTTATAGTAAAAAATCATACGGATTGTATCTCATTATTTTTTTTTCCTTCGAATTAAAAATTTATAACAATTTCTACGGATCAATTAAATTGAGTTAGACGCTAAAACTAAACTTTCTATAAAAGATCATAATATTATACAATAAATAAGCATTATTTTAAATTATATAATACCTATAAAAACACCTGAGCTAAGTAT
>NW_020537324.1:66047114-66060629 GCF_003426905.1 Ctenocephalides felis
AATTTATGTTTTTTGTATCATTTTTATCTGGTTATTTTTTTCTACGCGACAAACGTCTCAATTCTGTTCCCATTACACTGTGAGCTTGACCCGAGCTTGTGCCGGGGTTGACAGGGTGACCCCTGAAAGCTTGACCCCTTGGCGGAGCGATGGCCGAAGTTTACTTGGTCGCCTGACAAGAAGACGGTTTCTTGATTAGCAGGAAAACGCATTTGGGCTTTCGCACGAAAAGTTCATTGTCATTAAATTGAACAAATTTGTATTGAAACTGTCGTTAACGATTTTGATTGTTGGATTATTGCCGAATTAATTTCCAATTGCTAATTAAGGCAATTATAAATGTCAAAATATTATATGCTACTGAAAACTATTTTATGCTACTGATAATTCATTATTTTAAACTACCATTGTTATATCAGTTTTAGACGAAAAGCAAAAACCTATTTTCAAAATAAACAGTAAAAAATGTTATTTAATTCTTAATTTTATGTTATTAATGTTGATTTAATTTAATAATTTAATTTAATATTTAATTTCAATTAATGAGAAGTTATTTTAATTTAATATTTAATTCTTAATTTAGTGTTAAAAGTTTTAATTCTTAATTTTTTAAGTGTATTATTATCACATTTCGACAACCATTTAACTAAATATGAGTAAAATGTACTAGCAAAGAGCATATCATTTATAGGTTTTTAATTTTTTACTTTTAAATAATTAATTTTAAATAATTTTTCAATAATAAAATTATCAAGTATTTTACGATTTTACAATCTTGATTAAATGCGCCAACTTTTACTGAAACTTTTAATGAAACTGGCTAACACACTTTGGTACTATTTTTTTAAAGAAGTGCTTCTTAAAGTCGACGGATTCTGAAATTTTTAAATTGATAGTTTAACAAAAAGTCTTAATTCTTGAAAAGTTGGGGCAATTTGGTTTATTTTTTTACTGTTGTCTAAGAAATGTTATTCACGGTTACGATTCCAATGTTTAAATCAATGAAATGAATAAAAATTGTTGTCACAGTTTTACAAAATCACTTAAAATCTCAAAAAAGAATTTTTTTTCTAATTTTTTTAGTACAGTTAAAGTTATACTATCACCTCGTTTCTGATTGACGTCAAGGTCTGGGACACCCTGTATATAGGGCATAAAAATATTTTAGATATTAGAAATTACTTATATGTTTAAATTTTATTACTTATAAAAATAGAATTAAAATTAAATTATTAATTAATTAAAATAGTAATAAAATACATTATAAAGAATATTTTAAGTTCATACAAAATCAATCAATCAAAGCAATTTATTTGACATTTAATATATAGTGAATATAGAGTCCCAGAACTCAACGTCAAGCCGAAATGGGGTGAAAGTATTGAACATAACTTTTTCTTAACGCAAATCTTTCTTATCGTGAAAAAAAAAATGAAAAAAAAATGTTTTGTATAGTTTAAAAATATGAGCTTTTAAGTGCACCCTAGAGCTTTGGTCAAACTGTGACAATTTTTGGGTTTTTGTTGTTTATTCTCATTAGTTTTGCTCATTTAAACTTTGGAACCGTAACCGTGAATAAAATTTTTAGGGCCACAGTCAAAAATATTGACAAATGTGCTCCAAATTAAGACTTTTTCTTAAGCCGTAAATTTAAAATTTTCAGTTTGAAAGGCCCTCGTTTAAAAAAAATGTACTAAAGTCATATGGCAAGTTCCATCAAAAGTTGGCGCAATTAATCAGAATTGTAAAATGATAATATACTTGATAATTTAATAGAAAAAAATAGTAAAGAAAAAAAAGATTTTTGCAAGTGGAATATAAAGTACATATATAGAACTCTTGAACCTTGTCTTTCAATTGGGCTATTGAATAGAGTTAATTTAAAGCCTTTCAAATTGAAAATAACTAGAATTTTATATTTCTTTATATAATATATCCAACGGTTTCACGATTTATCAAATATTGCACGTGTTTTTCGCGAAATTATAAAGCACGTCAGCGGCGAGCTTACTTGATCAAGTTCGCAGGTATAAAGTTCGAATAACAAAGAAGTTTACGAGCAAGACATTACAGTTGGACGTTTTGACAGTTGTATTTCTTATATTTGTCTGATTTCCATAATGTGAATTCGCTTTGATTTTTTCAAACTGTCCGTTGTCTGTCTGCGACATGGAAATAGCTATTCTGACTCTTTAATAAAAGGCACAATATACGTTTGCTTTGTCGTTTTTTCGTTTGCTACCCTGATCAGAAATATAACCTTGATGGTAATTTAAATTTATATTATTTTAAATGACAAAATTAACATTTTTTTTAAATTAGCAAAGTTTTTTTTTTCAAATGGTTCTTGTAATTATAAAGTCAACTTTCTGTATGTATGATAAAATATTACATAAAATTGCATTCTTATTTCATTTTTACAACGATAGAAAATAATGATATTATTAAATGTAATGATAACATTTAAAATACAAAAGTGCGTGATATATGTTTTGAAAAAAACATTTTTTTCTCATCAATTTTTTTTTTGTTACAGATAAAAATGTGGAGACATTGTGCAGTTTGATAGCTGTAATATGGGTGAGTTTTTATTAATATTTTCAGTATATATAAATATATATAATTATATATATATATATATGTATTTGTATATATATTATATATATATATATATATATATATATATATATATTGTATATTTCATTTGAGTATTTGTAAAACCTCCAATAAATTTATATCCGAGCACAAGCTTATCAACTGAATTAACAAACCATTTCAACCGTTTTATATCGCATAAAACGCATAATAAAACTTGTACATTTGAATAATACTGGATTTCGAAGTAACGAGTAATGTGTACGGTTATAAATTTTCTTTGCGCGTTTCTGTTCCGACATTATTCGCCAATAAAACTGATGGTACACATACACAAAAAATAAATAAATAAATATTCTTGATAACCTGACGAATACACTTGGAAAAAAGCAAGTATACATTTGCAATATTTGGCAGGGATGAATTGGATTAGTAAAATTGTATATTTAATGGATACACGTGATTAATATTTTAAAATGTTTGGCTAATTTTTAACAATTGAAAAAATATTAATATTTTAAAAATCTTATCACTATTATTTAGTAATGAATAATTTCTAAACTATGAACACTAGTAATCCAATGAAGATCAATGCTCAGATAAATAGGCCAAATCTGCTGTAAATAAATCAATGTTATGGCAATGCTATGGTGCTATGTTACCTGCGTTTTTCATATGAAATGTTACTAAAAACTGTCAAATTGTGGTTGCTGTGCAGTCAGGTGTTTTAGTTCTAAAACTTAATCTACACAACGCACAAACGCCAAATAAGAATCTTATCATAAATGCGCCTTTCTGATGCATCATAATAATACATGCAAGAAGTAAGATTTTATGTATAACACTGACCGCACAGCAAATACTTAGCGTTTTGACAGTTTTTGGTACCATTTTATATGAAAAACGCAGCGTAACATAGGCTTGCCCTAAAATTGGTCTATTTTACGGCAGAATTAGCCATAAGTTATTATATTATAAAAATTTTAAATTATTTTTAAATTCTCTAAACATGTTTATCGAATTATACGGACCTGCAAAAGTCCAGTCCAATTTTTCATACCATAGTTGTATTTTAATTTTTACGACATTGTAAAGATCACATAAATCGCGTTTTTCTATCTGACATCGCGCGATGCCATAGGTCGTCATATCCATTAGCATGATAATCGCCAGGTAAACAAAGTATATTTCTCCCCGACAGGCCATTCGCGATTTGCAGAACCCTTAAGAAATGAAAAGGGACGCCGTGGAATAGGTCAGTTGACCCTTGACCACCGCTCGGACCCCGCGTACGCGTTTTATTATCTTGTACCGACGGTCGACATAATTGTGTGCTAACTGGATTTATAGGTGTGTCCATTTCTAACTTTATAATCCCATCATTTCATTTGATATGATGGCGGATTTTAAAATAAACTGAATTTTACGTATTTGTTCTGTTAACAAAAAATCAATGAAATGAAGAATTTCTTGAACTTAAGTTAACTTGATGAAAGCAGTTCTTATAATTATACATTAGTAACTGCATTAGCAGACTTGAGCTAAATATCAGTACAAATTAATTGAATATTATATATTTTTAACCTCCCGTAGGGTAAGTTATTCAAATAATCCAAAAATCGAAATTGAAAATTTTTGCATTTCTCGGCGGTTTAAAGTAATTGGTACGTGTCTGGATGCAAAATAAATTGTATTTAGTATGACTTAATGTAATCATAACTAGGTGTAAACAGAAAAATTGGAATTTGGGCCCATAACCTTATACATTTTTTCAAATCTTTTAATTGCATTTTTCTAAGTTTTTCGACATATTATAGATCATATTTTCATTTATTGGTTGAGAAATTTTCTGTTAAATTAACAGTACGAGCTTTGTCTTTTGATTCACATCCAAAATTTTACAATATCTTACAGAGAATTTTATATATAATATTTTTTTATTATGAAGTTTTATTTCATTTCTCTATTCTATACATTTAAAGGTTTCTGAACATTTTGGCATACCTCAAAAGAAATGGATGTGTGTGTGTATATGTATGGATACAATTTTTTGTCCACGTTTTCGGGCGCACGAATCAACCGATTCGAATGGTTCAAAAATGATAGGGAAATGTGTTGATTAATTTTTGGCAAAGGCAGGTCCAACAGTTACGGAGATAAAGAGCAAAGAGTGCAGAAAAAAGAAATCGAGTTTTTGAGAGAACGGTGCATCCGATTTGAATGATCTAAAAAACATTCAATTAGTAATGATTGGGAGAAGTGGTTATTAGTTTTTCGCAAAGGCAGGCCAGGCCCAGCCATTTCAAAAATATAGAGCCAAATGTGCAAAAAACGGCAGTTTTTGAGAGAACTAAGCGTCCAATTCAAATGATTCAAGGAACTTTTAGCTTGTTTTTACAAAATAATTGATTTTGAAAAAATATTTGTTTCAAAATTTTTTTTTTCAATTTTTTTTTAAAGAAATACTTTTTTTTTATATCTAAAATAATTCAGATTTTATTTTAAATTCTGACTATGGTTCTGATATACTTTAAACAAATTCTTATAAATATTCGACAATGTTGAAGTATTTATAATAATCTATTTGAAAACATTTATTATTCCTCGAACATTTCGTTACGGTACGAGAAGTTCCAGCAATTTGCCTTAAGGCACCATGCCATACACCCCACTAGTTTATTACGCCACTGGTATAGTTTTCCTAAAATTGGGCCCATGTTGGTACATAATATTCTTTACGATTTTTTCATTTCTGAACTAATAGCCTGCTTTTTATTTAAAATATTATTTATTTAATTTTTCCTTTTTTTTTTCAACAATTTGGAATTGTGAGATGTTCTCTTCTTCAAATATGACAAATAAAAAAATATTGTGCAAAATTAAATAAATCAATCAATTTGAGTTTTGATTAATGATGAGATGCAACGTATTTGGTGGACAAGTTATATCAAATTTGGCGCTCTTTTTATATTATTTTATGCCGGAAATTAATACATATTTATATAACAATCTTTGAATTTAGTTCCGGATCTTTTCATCTAAATCCTAATTTGAAAAAACATCATGTACCGGTAGAGAAGGTCCTGTCAAAGACAAACCGAAATAGTGACACGAATTATATTCCTGAATGTTCACATGTTTGCATATATGTAGATATAAATATTGAATTTTTGATTGGTATACATGTAACAGAGGCGTATTCTGCAAAAAAACATATGAAAAATATTTTATTAATTACTCTATGTGGTTTGTGATGAGTTGTATAAATATATCCATATGAGAAAATATATCCATTTGTTCAATAAAAATTGCAATTATTATCAATTTTGATACAATATTAAATAATATAAATTTACAATTACCAAGAAATTTCTTCAGTAAACTAAATAATTTCAAAATCAGCTTCACCAATCATTATGTGATTTTATTAAGTTTTATCAAGATTTTGGAATCAGTGTAGACGTTTTTTGAGAAAAAAATTGAGGAAAACTTTTCAATTTTTTACTTGAATTGAGAAAATTTAACATAATATTAGCGAATTTGATATTCTACCGAATGCATATACATATATTAATATGATTATAAAAATTGTCCAAAAAGAGTAAAAGAATTGCACAAAAGCGTTTAAAAAGAACTAAAATTTTCAAGTATCTTTAATTTCGAGGTATTTCATGGAATCCAAATATCAAATAAATCATATTTTGGATTTGAACCAACGGTTTTGTCGTGGATGATATGATAATTTAACAGTTAATTCTTATTCACCATTTATGAGTAAAACAATCATAGTCATAATTTATAGCATTGCCCTAAGACCATGTCCGTGAGTTGTATATTAAAATCCAACTCAGGGATGAATTGTGCGAGAGATTTCCCATTGCCATTTCACATCTCAGTGCCCGAAATGAGCTTATTTTCAATTGATAAACATATTTTCGATATATGTTTTCAAGTGAAAATTGACATTGCTGCTTGCGGGGTTCAAACTTACGACCTCATCAACAAATACGACTATATATTATAATTATAGTTAATCTAATTGAAAACTTACTTTATTTGCCCATCATTTCGTGAGTCGTGCCTGTCTTGTCAGAACTGCGTTGTGCGGTACGTGACGTGTCCACCGCATATGTGATGCGCGTTTCTTTTTTTCTATACTTTATCTCTTGGTTGTAAAGCACCCCCAACCGAATTGTTTGGGGTATGAGACAGTTCTATCGGGAAAACTAGAACGAGAATCAATCAGGTCTATGTAGGGCGGCTATGACGGGAATTTAGAATTCGTATTCCCGCGCGCATACAATGATGCCGATGAACGTACCGCTGGCTGGCAGCAGCGGAACGGCTACTGAATTTTTCCGTAAGCGGAAAATTTTAGGGCCGACTTACGCGATTTATTACTACAAAATATCTTGATAACATTTACATTTTATGGTAATAAAAGATATAGTATTATAATAGATTAAATGTACATTGTCTTCAATTATGTATAAGGTAGAGCGGAGCTTAAATGTCCACTTGTAAAAAGGTCCATAACCAATATCTCAAAATCAAGAATAAGTATGTTTATGTTTGCTTTGTATGTTTGAAAATCCATTACAAATGTTTTTTGTATTGTTGTTATTTTTTTGGTTGGGAGCACTTTTGTTTCGTTTACGATACCTTCATATTAAGATGAATTATTAATTCCAAGTTAGATTCAACTTTTTTTTTATATAAACTCTATAAAAATCTACACGTGGGTGGAGTAAAAACACTCAACTAAACCTTTACATGGCAAAGGTGTAAACAATAAAAATAGTGAATAATTAGTGGGGAGCATGACATTGGGCCTTAAGGCAAATTGCTGGAACTTCCCGTACCGTAACGAAATGATCAAGTATTATTAAATGTTTTCAAACAGATTATTATGAATATTGTAATATTGTCTAATATTTATAAGAATTATACAAACTGAATTGCAAAGTTGAAATTATTTGTTCAAAGAATATTAGAACAGAATTAAAATTAAAATCTGAATTATTTTCGATATACAAAAAAAAATTTTTCCTGAAAAAAAATTTAAACTAAAATTTTTTTTTCAAAAGCAATTATTTTGTTGAAACAAGCAGAAAGTTCTTTCTAATAATTCAGATCGGACGCGTAGTTCTCTCAAAAATTGCCATTTTTTGCACATTTAGCTCTGTATCTTCGAAATGGCTGGACCTGCCTTTGCTAAAAGCTAATCACCTCTCCTCCCAATCATTACAAATTGAATGTTTTTTTAGGTCATTCAAATCGGATACTCCGTTCTCTCAAAAACTCGATTTGCATTTTTTGCACTCTTTGCTTCGTATCTCCGTAACGGCTGGACCTGCCTTTGCCAAAAACTAATCAGCACATCTCCCTATCTATAAGAATCGAATGTTTTTTGAACTATTCAAAGCGGTTGATCCGTGCGCCCGAAAATATGGGCGAAAAAATGCGGACATACAAAACACACACACATCCATTTTTTCTGAAGTATGCCAAAATGTTCAGAAACCTTCAAAACGTCAAAAAATGCAAAAATTTCTATTTTTGATTATCGCCCTATTATTATAGCTACCCTACGAGAAGTTAAAAAAGTAAGTTTAGTTTAAATAGCAATTTTATAAGAGGTAAATTAAATAAATAGTTATCCAAATCTGCTGATGAATACTTCAGACGGAATACCAGATCAAGATCAAGGTTATATACATGTTATCTCTGTAAAACTGTACCCAGGAAATTTATATTTTGCATTGATTAAATAATGTAGTTACTCGTAAAATTGCTTTAAAATTAAAAGCAACGCATTGTCCTGTTTGCCCCCTGGACGTCTTCGCGTTTGGGGTAAAAAAGACCAGGTGACAAATTTTTCTACAATGATGATTTAGCTGGGAGTTATATTGAACATATTCAGATCGTTGTTTGTTTGATATGTGTTTTTATTGTGATATAATTGATTTGGTTTTCACAATATACTTGCTCAAAATCAAATTGGACTTTTGTGCCCGGCCTACACTATAAATTATATAATTTTAATCATATAGTAATATTATTTATATTCATAATTAGCAACTTGTTGAACAGTGTAATGTTTCTATTTCATTATACAAAAGATATTTTTCGCCATAGCAAATATCTCACCATGACCATGCCAAAATGTTAAAACACAGTATCGCATTACACAGCCGATCTCCAGAACTGGGGTGATCAACGCACTTTTCGATCGCTCAGCAAAAGTAAACACGTGAATAAATCAGCCGCTTTCGGCTCGCATCTCGCATCCACATGTGTATATGTATGCGCGCCGCGTGTAGATGACCAGAACACATGACCAGGGCGCTATTTGCTATTTCCGCCCTCATCGGCCGCTGGTACAACGTACGCGCGGTTAGTTCGCCGCCCCATGGGAGACTCGAAACCCACACTAACTCTTAGTCTTGTTTGATCTCATCCGGTATTCAGACAACGCACAACCGGCACTGCAAAAGGGCCGAACGGGAAGAGGATGGGTCGTGCCTCGGAAAACGAAACGTTACGTTACGTCTGCGTCCGCCGGTCAGCGTTATCAGCAAACTGCGTGCGTACGTGGATAAGTATTTTATTACGCTCGTATTATCAAATGCGAAAACTGAACACGAAGACTACGAGACAAATTATTGAACACATTTAGATAAAAGCTTAGCATTTGTGGAATAAGCGATATTGAGACAATGTTCTTAAAATTACACGATTAGTTCAGCATGCGAATTAACAGTAACTAGTAGGGAAATCGTGCCAGGAAAATTTCTGGAACTTCGTATTGAAATTTAAAAATTTTTGAAAACTTTAAAACAATTAGATTTTTGAGAATGTTGAAGTTATTGAAAAAAATTGGTTCTTTTAAAAAATTTGAAATTTCTTGAAAATCTGGATTTTTTTCAACGCATTCGCGCTGGGTGACTGTTTTAGACACGATATATAGAAGCGTAAAGAAGCGATATGTAGAAGCACGTAAGATTATAAATCTTGGTTTGGAACTCATAGAAATGTAAACAAAAATTTGTACACATTTGTACAAATTTGATGTGCATATACCTAATGATCATTTCTGACCGCCAAATGCGGTTTTATTTTAACTTTTTTCATTAGATCTCTAAAACTACTGGCTTGGCTTTCCTAAAAATTTAATCAATTCTTTATTTTGTCATTACAAATAAAATGTTTTTTAAATCATTCAAATCGGACGCTTCGTTATCTCAAAACGTGAATTACTTTTTGCCCCAAATCTTCAAAACCGCTTGACCTGCCTTCGTTAAAAACTTTTTGAACATTACTATCTTCAAGAAGAGAAAAATATAATCAATCATCGCCTTAAATCGGTCGGCTCTATGTCTGAGGATAAACCACATCCACTCTTTACAAAGCTCATATTATTTTTCATTGTGAAAATATTGACCTCAGCGGACTTATATCACTAATACCAATAATCAAAAGTATTACAGCACATTACATTTTTTTTTAAGTCTGTACTATATGATCCGACCAAAGTCCGACAAAAGTTTCACAAAATCTTTATTTTTTGTTATTCTATTGAACTGTCATATTTTTGTTCGCATTCGTTCTTTCATAACTAATTATTTATACAAGAAAATGAAGAATATTCTGAAAGTAGGAATACTTGAAATAAAAACATTTTCAATTACAATTTCTAACTTTACGAGACATTACCCCCAAATATAATTAATACACATTGTCACAAATTACAAAGTGTTCTTAATGGTCAAACTTGCCAAAGTACTACAAACATTTGTACTAAAGTTTTGACTTATGATCTTAACGTTAGAGAACTGCGCCAGGCGTGCTTGTAATATGATTCAAATGTTTCTTGCTCGGTAACGAATGTAAATGTACAGATATTCATTAGTGATCTGAAGGGAACTAAAATTATAATTTCTAAAAAAATACGTTAAATATAAAAATTTTGGCTATTGTATTGAATCAGTTTTGAATTTTTCCAAACATTACAAACATCGGTTCCCATGTTTGTTCCGGTTCCGTTCGAAAATGAAAGAAACCAAAATCATTACAAAATCCATTTTGTGCATATATATGTATGTTTATTACAATTATAGGAACGTTTAATGAAAAATAGATAAATTATAAATTATAAAATTTACTTATCATTTTCTGTATGTAGCGATTTTTTTTAATTTTTTTTTTTTTGCCGGAACGCATTGGCTCGACAACACCACTGATTTTAATATGGAAATAACGAAAGAGTTCGAAAGAGAGAGACTTCTTTCTTGGTTTTATGGAAGTGGAAGTCTTGCATCTATTTTCTACCCGTCTAAATAAAATTCTTCTTAGAAGAATTAAAGTCACTATATAGATTGATGTACAAAATCGAGCATTGAAGTTATTGAATTGAATGGTATCTTGTGGATGCATACAAGCAAGGATTTAATTAATTTAGATCAGGGGCGATTTTTTTGATAAAATAGAAATGTTATGATTATGTTATGTTACGCATCTATAATCATATGGGTTAATAGCCAGAACTTTGTAGGTATTTGCTGTGAGATTAAATGTTTTACTTTACCTCAAAGCACAAATGACCAATTGACAAATAATAATTTTATCATAAGTGCAACTTTCCGATGTCTCTCTGATAACACATAGGTGAAATTAGGTTTTATGTATAAAACGCCTGATCGCACACAAATACACTATAGACTTGTACATAGCATTACCATAACATTTCTATTTATCTGAGAATTGGCCCCCAGATCTATATGACTTGGGCATATATTTTTTGTTTTTTGTTGTTTTGTGATTCATTGCAAGTGAAAGTTTTAGCGATTTATCTTGCTGTATGTAGTTCAAAGAACTTTAAAATATGTTAAAACATCATTTTTGATTTCATATATTATAAATTTATGATTTCAAGTAAAATGTGAGTATTGATAAAATAAGTTGACTTTTTATTTTGTATTAGGAACAAAATGTTTTTCGCGCTCACGACTTGTATATCAAATTTTTGAATATATTTCTTACATCACCACTGTAAAATTAATAATAATCGATCGAATGTATAGAGTTCCTTCACGGCATTGTGAATGTACACAGTAGTACACCCTTTACCGTACATCAGAATCGTAGCTCGTACTTCGTAGGCCTCGAAGCAGAATTTCGTCTAGTGGCGCGTTGGACTGTACTAGCCGTCGTGTTAGAGCAGGCGATGCTGATTGGGAGAGATTGTCATCCGTGTGTGAAGTGCTTCCTGGGCCCCAACCCCCAACCCCCCCAACTTGGTGGTCGTACACCAGAGGCGATGGCCACCCGCCACCCACTGGAAACTCCTTGCCCGGCACACGATGCTGCCGGTCCAGTGGGAAACGCGTGCTTCACGATTGCTAAGCGTAGATAGCGCGAGCATTTTGCATATACAGCGTAGCGGTAGAGTCGTAGAGTATAGTGAGGGAGATAGATTGGCGTAGGATTCAAATTATTTATTGCTGGCGAAATTACTAAATGGATAAAGCGAGTTTTCATTTATAAATGATCGTTTGATCAAACAAATTTAATTAGCAAGAATATATAATATTCCATTTAAATTTTGGTCTATATTCACTTATTAAATCTTCGTTTCATATACATATTGATTGCACCAAATGTCGTTGCCGACTTTTCCTAATCTAACGATTATTTTCCGAAAATCAAGAAATACATTTCTATGATCATATTGACAATAGTACCATGACAGCTTATTGGGATGCCATCAACAAAAATCAGCAAATATATATCGTAGGCAATTCATAATATACTATTTGTCGAGCTAGATTCGATTTTACAGTAAGTGTACTTGAATTTAAAGAATTCACATTAAAATTAAATGCACAAGAAAAAGATTCAGAGCGTAAGCGTTCTGACTTCTATTTGCACTTTTTGCTTCGTATCTTCGAAAAGGTTGGACCAGCCTTGGCGAAAAACTAATCAGAATCAATGGGAATCAAACATGCATACATACACGTATACACACTTTGAGGTATACCAAAATGTTCAGAAGAAATTGAAGCGTGAAAATAAGAAAAAATATCATTTTCGATTCATTTGCGATTATTATAACACCCTACGCAAAGTTAAAAATCATATTTAAGTAATTTAAAAAAAAAAAGTTTATTTAAAAAAGTAAAATTTTGTCTATTAGAAGGGGCGCCTGAACGGATAGGGCCTAGGGCGGCAGAGAGCTTAATCCGCCACTGCATATAAGGGGTATTTTGTGTAATAAATTTTATATTGTATAGTGCGTCTCATATAATCACGTAGAGTAAAGCGGGGCTTAAAGGTTCACCACCATTATCTTAAAAACAAGTAAATTATAGATTTTTTGAATGGTACTTCTTTCAAGTAGGTTAAAGATGTGTAATCAGCCATCACCTTGATACAACATCATTATCGCTATTATGAGATAAACGGCCATTATCAATATTTATATCATAAGTGTTTTTATTCGTTGGTAGTATTTTTTTGGTTTCAAGCACTGTCTTTCAGTTTATGATATATAAATATAATTTTTAACTACTTGTTATTTAATTGTTTTATAAGCTGTATTATTGGTTTTAAGTTAGATTCAATAGTTTGTTTTATTTAATCCTTATAAAAGCTTATATGTGGTTGAAGTACAAAAACCCAACTGAACTTTTACATTGCAATTGAGTTAAAAAAGGAATTTTACAAGTGATACATTAAATTAGTAGTTATTACAAACACTGTTAAATATTTCTGACATACCAAATGAAGGTTATATACAGTGTGATATTTGTAAAAAATGTGTCCATTAAATTTTTATTTCGAGTTTGTTAAGTAATGTAGAAATTATTTCGTAAAATCTCTTTAAAATGAAAAATGGATGTCTCTTTTCACCCTGCCTAT
>NW_020537324.1:66061629-66085722 GCF_003426905.1 Ctenocephalides felis
TTCCATAATGTGAATTCGCTTTGATTTTTTCAAACTGTCCGTTGTCTGTCTGCGACATGGAAATAGCTATCTCGACTCTTTAATAAAAGACATAATATACGTTTGCTATGTCGTCTTTTCGTTTGCTACCCTGATCAGAAATATGACCTTGGTGGTCATTTAAATATATTATATTATTTTAAATGACAAAATTAACAAAAAAATTTAAATTAACAAAGTTTTTTTTCAAATGGTTCCTGCAATTATAAGTCAACTTTCTGTATATATGATAGAATATTACATAAAATTGCATTCTTATTAATAGCATTTTTTCATTATTTACATAGATATAAAATGCAATAATGATATTATTAAATGTAATGATGATATTTAAATAAAATACAAAAGTGCGTGATATATGTTTTGAAAAAAACATTTTTTTCTTATATATTTTTTTTTGTTACAGATAAAAATGTGGAGACTGCTGCCTAGTTTGATAGCTGTAATAAGGGTAAGTTTTTATTATTATTTTTAGTATATATATATATATATATATATATATATATATATAGTATATTTTATATGAGTATTGGTAAATCCTCCAATAAATTTATATCCGAGCACAAGCTTATCAACCGAATTAACAAACCATTTCAACCGTTTTATATCGCATAAAACGCATAATAAAACTTGTACATTTGAATAATACTGGATTTCGAAGTAACGAGTAATGTGTACGGTTATAAATTTTCTTTGCGCGTTTCTGTTCCGACATTATTCGCCAATAAAACTGATGGTACACATACACAAAAAATAAATAAATAAATATTCTTGATAACCGGACGAATACACTTGGAAAAAAAGCAAGTATCCATTTAGAATATTTGGCAGGGATGGATTGGATTATTTGAATCACAAAAGCGTTCATTAAAGCTCTCTAAAGAAGCTGGAAATTATATTTTATAAATGCTTTAATCACATGTTAAAGATTAAAAAACGTCAAAAAATTTATCAATTCCTAAATTAGTTTTGTTAAAGGTTTTCTAAATCAATCACAAATTTTATAGGTGCCGTTGACATTTTAAAATATCAACTTAGTAAATTAAAGTTAATTCCTTGAAATTTCAAAAATAATTTTCATGAAATCTTAAAATATTATCATTGGAAATAATATTCAAAACATTTATCATTTTTATCATTACAACTATTCGCATCTTAGGAGATGATAATTTTGATTTATGTAAAATGCTAATTTTGAATAATAATCAATTTAGGAAATTACTCAATTTTAATTCGTTTTCATAAGTAATACCATGAGTTTTCTTTAAAACAAGTTATCAAAAAAATTAACTAAAACATTAATAACAAACATATATAGCCATGATCTTTTGTATATTGTAAACGAACAGATTTTTCATATAGATTTTATATATTTATTCTAGTACTAGAGTTTATTTTAAATAAATAAGTTTCCACATTTGTCACGTCGGGGTCACCAATGAGAAAATTTATTTATTAAAAAAAACTCTATAATAAATGTATAAAATATGCTTAAAAAAATTGATTATAATGATTTGTCTAACCATTTTATATGACATTAATAATTTGAAAAATTATTAATATTTAGTAATAAATAATTACTAAACTATGAATACTAGTAACCTAATAGATACTACCCATAAAATTTTTAACTTCCCGTAGGGTAAGTTATTGTAATCGTTCAAAAATCGAAATTGAAAATTTTTACATTTCTTCACGTTTTGAAGGTTTCTGGACATTTTAGCATACCTCATAATCAGAAAAAATGGATGTGTGTATGTATGTATGGATACAATTTTTCGTCCATGTTTTCGGGCGCATGGATCAACCGATTTGAATGGTTCAAAAAACATTCGATTCCTATTGATAGGGAGATGTTCTGATTAGTTTTTGGCAAGGGCAGGTCCAGCCGATACGGAGATACAAAGCAAAGAGTGGAGTAGATACAAATCGAGTGTTTGAGAGAACGGAGTATCCGATTTGAATTATCTAAAAACATTCAATTTGTAACGATTGGGAGAAGAGGTGATTAGTTTTTGGCAAAGACAGGTCCAGCTATTTCGAAGATACAGAGCTAAATATGCAAAAAATGGCAGTTTTTGAGAGAACTAAGCGTTCCGATTTGAATGATTCAAAGAACTTTCTGCTTGTTTTAACAAAATGATTACTTTTGGAAAAAAAATTGTTTTATTTTTTTTTTCTCAATTTTTTTTTAATTTTTTTTTGTATATCGAAAATAATACAAATTTTAATTTAAATTATGACTAAAGTTATAATATACTTAAACAAATAATTTTAACCTTGCAATTCAGTTTCTTTGCAATTCTTATAAATATTCGACCATGTTACAGTATTTCTAATAACCTATTTGAAAACATTCAAAATTCTTCGAACATTTCGTTACGGTACGGAAAGTTTCAGCAATTTGCCTTAAGGCACGATGCCATACACCCCACTAATTTTAATTTTGTATTTAATTCCAAATAAATCAATTGAATTCTACGGACCTGCAAAAGTCCAGTCCAATTTTTCATACCATAGTTGTATTTTAATTTTTACGACATTGTAAAGATCACATAAATCGCGTTTTTCTATCTGGCATCGCGCGATGCCATAGGTCGTCATGTCCATTAGCATGATAATCGCCAGGTAAACAAAGTATATTTCTCCCCGACCGACCATTCGCGATTTGCAGAACCCTTAAGAAATGAAAAGGGACGCCGTGGAATAGGTCAGTTGACCCTTGACCACCGCTCGGACCCCGCGTACGCGTTTTATTATCTTGTACCGACGGTCGACATAATTGTGTGCTAACTGGATTTATAGGTGTGTCCATTTCTAACTTTATAATCCCATCATTTCATTTGATATGATATGATGGCGGATTTTTAAATAAAAACTGATTTTTACGTATTTGTTCTGTTAACAAAAAATCAATAAAATAAATAAGAAATTTTTTGAACTTCAGTTAACTTTATGAAAGCTCATATAATTATACCTTAGAAATTACATTAGCAGACTTGAGCTAAATATCAGTACAAATTGATTGAATATTATATATTTTTAACTTCCCGTAAGGTAAGTTATTGTAATCATTCAAAAATCGAAATTGAAATTTTTTGCATTTCTCGACGACTTGAAGGTTTCTGAACATTTTGGCATACCTCAGAAAAAATTGATGTGTGTGTGTATGTATGTATGGATACAATTTTTCGTCCACGTTTTCGGCCGCACGAATCAACCGATTTGAATGGTTTAAAAAACATTCGATTCTTATTGATAGGGACATGTGCTGATTAGTTTTTGGCAAAGATAGGTCCAACAGTTACGGAGATAAAGAGCAAAGAGTGCAGAAAATAGAAATCGAGTTTTTGAGAGAACGGAGCATCCGATTTGAATGATCTACTAAAGAATATTCAATTAGTAATGATTGGGAGATGTGGTTATTAGTTTTTTGGCAAAGGCAGGCCCAGCCATTTTGAAGATACAGAGCAAAATGTGCAAAAAATTGCAGTTTTTGAGAGAATTAAGCGTCCGATTTAAATGATTCGACAAACTTGGTGCTTGTTTTAACAAAATAATTGATTTTGGAAAAAAAAATTGTTTCAAAATTTATTTTTTGAATTTTTTTTTTAAAGGAAATATTTTTTTTGTATATCGAAAATAATTCAGATTTTATTTTTAATTCTGACTATGGTTCTGATATACTTTAAACAAATAATTTCAACTTTACAATTTAGTTTATATAATTCTTATAAATATTCGACAATTTTGATTAATGATGAGATGCAACGTATTTGGTGGACAAGTTATATCAAATTTGGTGCTCTTTTTATATTATTTTATGCCGGAAATTAATACATATTTATATAACAATCTTTGATCTTAGTTCCAGATCTTTTCATCTAAATCCTAATTTGAAAAAATATCATGTACCGATGGAAAAGGTCCTGTCAAAGACAAACCGAAATAGTGACACGAATTATATTCCTGAATGTTCACATGTTTACATATATGTGGATATAAATATTGAATTTTTGATTGGGATATATGCAGCAGAGGCGGATTGTGCAAAAAAAATATTACATTATATAAAGTATACTTTATTAATTACTCTATGTGGTTTAAACTGAGTTGCATCAAGGTTCCCATTCAAGGAAATGATCGATTTAGCCAATAGAAATTGAAATCATTATAAATTTTGATGCAGTATTAAAAAATATTATTTCACAATTACCAAGAAGTTTCTTTAATAAACTGTCCATTTTAAAAATATCTCGGCCAATCATAAAAAAATCAACAATATATTTTATTGAGTTTTATCAAGTTTTTGTAATCAATGCAGACGTTTTTTGAGAAAACTTTGAGAAAAACCTTTTCAAAAAAAAAGTAAGAAGATACTGAAAAAATTTAATATATTTTAGCGAAACGGATTTTCTACCGAGACTGAATATTATGTTCTTCGGAATGTAAAAATTGCACCAAAATGTTTCAAAATAATTCAAAATTTTACGGTCTTTTCAAATTTTTTAACGTTCTTGTCTTGGATGATATGATACTTAACAGTTAATTCTTATTCACCTTAATTGATCAAATAACTGTATAATATAATTATAGTTAATCTAATTGAAAACTTACTCTATTTGCTTGCCCATCATTTCGTGAGTCGTGCCTGTCTTGTCAGAACTGCGTTGTGCGGTACGTGATGTGTCCACCGCATATGTGATGCGCGTTTCTTTTTTTCTATACTTTATCTCTTGGTTGTAAAGCACCCCCCAACCGAATTGTTTGGGGTATGAGACAGTTCTATCGGGAAAACTAGAACGAGAATCAATCAGGTCTATGTAGGGCGGCTATGACGGGAATTTAGAATTCGTATTCCCGCGCGCATACAATGATGCCGATGAACGTACTGCTGGCTGGCAGCTGCGGAACGGCTACTGAATTTTTCCGTAAGCGGAAAATTTTAGGGCCGACTTACGCAATTTATTACTGCAAAATATCTTGATAAATAATTCTGTGAAATAATAGATATGATATGTACTACTAGAAATGTACATTACTGTACACACATACTTGTATATGTTTATCAGCCATACATAAAATAAAAGGCAAAGATTTAAAAGTTAATTCATCTTCCGTGGATATAAATACAATTTTACATCAGTTGTTGCGCGCAGGGCACATAATTTTAATTTATAGACTAACTTGTCTTTTAAGAAAAAAATTTTTATGTTAAAAGAGTATAATTGAATAGAGCAAAATGATGGAATATGAATGAATCACAAGATAATTTTGAACGACTAAGTTGTTATTGCAATTGGCTCCGAGACTCAAAAGGCTTAGCTATTGTTCGAATTGTGAAAATATGTTTTTTGCTATTTTTCAAAAACTTGTCAACTGGTTTTTTTGACCCCATCTGCGGCACAGCCAGGGACAAAAAGATCTATCATTAACTTCCCGTAGGGCAAGTTATAGTAATCGCAAAAAATCGAAAATGAAAATGTTTATATATCTTTACGTTTTAGAGGTTTCTGAATATTTTGGCATACCTTAGAAAAAATGGATGTGTGTGTGTGTGTGCGTGTGTGTGTGTGTGTGTGTGTTCGGATACAAATTTTCGTCGACGATTTTGGGAACACGGATGAAGCGATTTGAATAATTCAAAAAACATTCGATTTGTATTGATAAAGAGACGTGCTGATTAGTTTTTGGCGAAGGCAGGTCTAGCCGTTCCAAAGATACGGGGCAAAAAGTGCCGAAAATGGTAACTCAGTTTTTAAGAGAACGGGGCGTCCGATTTGAATAATTCAAAAAACATTTTATTTGTATTAACAAGATGAATGATCAAATTTTTATGAAGGCAGGTCTAGCGGTTTCGGAGATATAGGAAAAATAGTAGAAAAAAATGCCATCTGGCGGTCAAAAATGATCATTAGACATATGCACATCAATTTATCGGATATTTTAGAGAGACTTTAACAATAAGTATAAATTTTGTTTAGATTCCTATGGGTTCCGTACTAATGTTTATCCGTTAGACGGCGGCGCGGCGCTTATGCACTTCGATATTTTGTCTCTATGCAGCCGTACGATTGCTTTTAAAAAAATTTCATAATTCCCAAAATATTTCAAAATAAATTTTTCTTCAAAAAGTCTTTTTTTCAAAAAATAGTAAATGTTTGTCATAAATTTATAGTTTCTCAAAAATCTAATGTTTTCAGAGTAATTTTTTTTCAAAAATGTTAATCTTTTTAGAAAAAAATAATTTTTGGTATGGGAATTTCCAGCAATTTGCCTTAAGGCATGATGCCATGCGCCTCACTAGTTTTATTTTTAATTTTAAAGTGGTATTCTGAAATGACAGATGCATTGTTTAATCAATGCATTTCAATTATTAGGTTGAACAACAATATTAATAAAGCATAATAAAGAAACACCCTCACTATTACCACTAATCTTGCTTTGGAATGTGTTTCTGTTGGATCTATCATAATCAGACTCATTTTTTTCGTAATATAATTATTACAAATTTACAATTTTTGTTTGAATTATATATTTTATCGGCACATTTTTTACAAGGATCACACTTCATACAACCTGCGATTGGTAGTATAATAATTTTAAATTTAAATTTGATGAAACTATTTTTGCAGATTATAGTATTATTATAATCATATAGTTATATAATTTATATTTATTTTTTTATAATGAGCAACTTATTGAACAGTGTAATGTTTCTATTTTATTATACAAAAGATATTTTTCGCCATAGTAAATATCTCGCCATGATCATGCCAAAATGTTAAAACACAGTATCGCATTACATGGCGATCTCCAGAACTGGGGTGATCAACGCACTTTTCGATCGCTCAGCAAAAGTAAACACGTGAATAAATCAGCCGCTTTCGCCTCGCATCTCGCATCCACATGTGTATATGTATGCGCGCCGCGTGTAGATGACCAGAACACATGACCAGGGCGCTATTTGCTATTTCCGCCCTCATCGGCCGCTGGTACAACGTACGCGCGGTTAGTTCGCCGCCCCATGGGAGACTCGAAACCCACACTAACTCTTAGTCTTGTTTGATCTCATCCGGTATTCAGACAACGCACAACCGGCACTGCAAAAGGGCCGAACGGGAGGAGGATGGGTCGTGCCTCGGAAAACGAAACGTTACGTTACGTCTGCGTCCGCCGGTCAGCGTTATCAGCAAACTGCGTGCGTACGTGGATAAGTATTTTATTACGCTCGTATTATCAAAATGCGAAAACTGAACACGAAGACTACGAGGCAAATTATTGAACACATTTAGATAAAAGCTTAGCATTTGTAGAATAAGCGGTATTGAGACGATGTTCTTCAAAAAACACGATTAGCTCAGCATGTGGATTAACTGTAACTAGTTGGGCATCGTGCCAAGAAAATTTCTGGAACTTCTCGTATCGAAATTTAAAATTTTTTGAAAACTTTGAAACAATTAGATTTTTGAGAATGTTGAAATTTTTGAAAAAAATAGACTTTTGAATAATTTGAAATTTTTTGAAAATCTAGATTTTTTTCAACACATTCGCGCTGAGTATCTGTTTTAGACACGATATAGAAGCGTATAGGAGCTATTTGTAGAAGCACGTAAATTTATAAAACTTGGTACGGAACTCATAGAAATGTAAACAAAATTTGTACATATTATTAAAATCTTTAAAAAATATCTGATAACTTGGTGTGTATATCTCTAAGGATCATTTATGATCGCCAAATTCCATTTTATGTTAACTTTCTTCATTAGATCACCAAACCTGCTTGCCTAAAAATTTTATCAATTCTTCATTTCGTCAATATAAATAAAATATTCTTTGAATCATTCAAATCCGTTCCGTTATCTTAAAACCTGAATTACCCATTTTTGGTACTTTTTGCCCCGTATATTCAAAACGCATTGACCTACCAAAAGCTTTTTAAACATTAATAGTTTCAAGTAGAGAAAAATGTAACCATCTATCGCCTTAAATCGGTCGGCTCTATATCTGAAGATAACCACATTTACTCTTTACAAAGCGTATATTGTTTTCCATTATTAAAATATTGACCTCAACGGACTTGTAAATCACTAATACCAATAATTAGAGGTATTAGGGCTCAGTATTTTTTTTTAAATCTGTACTATATGATCCGACAAAAATTCTGCAAGTTTTTAAAATCTCTGTTTTTTATTATTCTGTTAAAGTGTCAGACTTTTATTTATGCATGAAATGAAAAATATCGCAAAAGTAGGTATATTTGAAAAAAAAAAACAAAAGTTTCAATTACAATTTCAAACTTTACGAGACATTACCCCCAAATATAATTAATACACATTGTCACAAATTACAAAGTGTTCTTAATGGTCAAACTTGCCAAAGTACTACAAACATTTGTACTAAAGTTTTGACTTATGATCTTAACGTTGGAGAACTGCGCCAGGCGTGCTTGTAATATGATTCAAATGTTTCTTGCTTAAGTAACGAATGTAAATGTACAGATATTCAATAGTGATCTGAAGGGAACTAAAATTATAATTTCTGAAAAAATATGTTAAATATAAAAATTTTGGCTATTGTATTGAATCAGTTTTGAATTTTTCCAAACATTACAAACATCGGTTCCCATGTTTGTTCCGGTTCCGTTCGAAAATGAAAGAAACCAAAATCATTACAAAATCCATTTTGTGCATATATATGTATGTTTGTTACAATTATAGGAACGTTTAATAAAAAATAAATAAATTATAAATTATAAAAATTACTTATCATTTTCTGTATGTAGCGATTTTTTTTAATTTTTTTTTTTGCCGGAACGCATTGGCTCGACAACACCACTGATTTTAATATGGAAATAACGAAAGAGAAACTTCGTTATTGGTTTTATGGAAGTGGAAGTTTTGCATCTATTTTCTACCCGTCTAAATAAAATTCTTCTTAGAAGAATTAAAGTCGCTATATAGATTGATGTACAAAATCGAGCATTGAAGTTATTGAATTGAATGGTATCTTGTGGATGCATACAAGCAAGGATTTAATTAATTTAAATCAGGAGCGATTTTTTGATAAAATAGAAATGTTATGATTATGTTATGTTACGCATCTATAATCATATGGGTTAACAGCCAGAACTTTGTAGGTATTTGCTGTGAGATTAAATGTTTTACTTCACCTCAAAGCACAAATGACCAATTGACAAATAATAATTTTATCATAAGTGCAACTTTTCGATGTCTCTCTGATAACACATAGGTGAAATTAGGTTTTATGTATAAAACGCCTGATCGCACAACAAATACACTATAGACTTCTAACATAGCATTACTATAACATTTCTATTTTATCCGAGAATTGGCCCCCAGATCTATATGATTTGGGCAATACATTTCATGTATTCTTTGTTGTTTTGTGATTTGTTGCAAGAGGAAATTTTAGCAATTTATCTTGCTATATATAATTCTTCAAAGAACTGAAAGATATGTTGAAACATCGTAATTGATTTCATATATTATAAATTTATGTTTATAAAAAAAATGTGAGTTGTGATTAAGTATGCCTAACTTACAGAAGTTTGTGTTTGAAACAAAATGTTTCTCGAGATTCATATCAAATTTTTGAATACATTTCCTACATTACCATTGGAAAATTAATAATAATGGATCGAATGTATAGAGTTCCACCACGGCATTGTGAATGTACACAGTAGTACACCCCTTTACCGTACATCAGAATCATAGCTCGTACTTCGTAGGCCTCGAAGCAGAATTTCGTCTAGTGGCGCGTTGGACTGTACTAGCCGTCGTGTTAGAGCAGGCGATGCTGATTGGGAGAGATTGTCATCCGTGTGTGAAGTGCTTCCTGGGCCCCAACCCCCAACCCCCCCAACTTGGTGGTCGTACACCAGAGGCGATGGCCACCCGCCGCCCACTGGAAACTCCTTGCCCGGCACACGATGCTGCCGGTCCAGTGGGAAACGCGTGCTTCACGATTGCTAAGCGTAGATAGCGCGAGCATTTTGCATATACAGCGTAGCGGTAGAGTCGTAGAGTATAGTGAGGGAGATAGATTGGCGCAGGATTCAAATTATTTATTGCTTCCGAAATTACTAAATGGATAAAGCGAATGTTCATTGTTTGATTAAACAAATTTAATTACCAAAAATATGTAATTTAAATTTTTGTCTATATTCACTTACTAAATATTAGTATCATATACATATTGATTGCACAAAATGTCGTTGCCAACTTATTATAATCTAATGATTATGTTCCAAAAATCGAAAAATAATTTGATAATAGTACCATAACGGCTTATTGGAATGATATCAAGAATCAGCAAATATATGTCGTGGGTAATTCATGATATACTATTCGTCGAGCTAGATTCGATTTTGCATTAAGTGTGCTTGAATTTAAAGAATTCATATTAAAATTTAATGCATAAAAAAAAGATCCAGATCGTAAGGTTCTGACTTTTATTTGCACTTTTGCTTCGTATTTTCGAAAAGGCTGGACCAGTCTTAGCAAAAAACGAAACAAAATCAATGGGAATCAAACATGCATACATACACATTTTGAGGTACACCAAAATGTTCAGAAAAAATTGAAACCTGAAGATAAGAAAAAATATCATTTTTGACTCATTTGCGATTATTATAACACCCTACGCAAAGTTATTAATTATATTTAAATAATTTTTTAAAAAAAAGTTTAATTAAAAAAGCAAAATTTTGTCTATTAAAAGGGGCACTTGAACAGATAGGGCATAGGGCGACAGAGAGCCTAATCCGCCACTGCATATAAGGTGTATTTTGTGTAATAAATTTTATATTGAATAGTGCGTCTCGTAGAGAGTAGAGCGGGGCTTAAAGGTTTACCACCATAATCTCAAAAACAAGTGAATTATAGATTTTTTAAACGGTACTACTTTAAATGGTACTTCTTTCAAGTAGGTTAAACAGCCATCACCTTGATGCAACATCGTTATCGTTATCATGAGATAAACGGCCATTATCAATATTTATAACATAAGTGTTTTTATTCGTTGGTAGTATTTTTTTAGTTTCAAGCACTGTTTTTCAGTTTATGTTATGCGAATGTATTTTTTAACTTGTTATTTAATTATTTTATAAGATGCATTAGTGTTTTTGAGTTAGATTCAACATCTTTTTAAAAGCTTACATGTGGTTGGGGTACAAAAACCAACTAAACCTTTACAACTGCAATAATGTTAAAAATGAATTTTATAAGAGATATATTATGTTAGTAGTTATTCCAATTTCCAAACACTGATAAATATTTGACATACTAAATCAAGGTTATATACAGTGTGGTCTTTCTAAAAAATTTGCCCATACAATTTTATTTCGAGTTGGTTAAGTAATATAGATATCATTTTGTAAAATCTCTTCAAAATGAAAATAAGGCATTAGATCTGTTCTATCCTAGACCTTTTTGCTCTGTCTGTGGGGTGAAAAGGGGCAGATGACAAATGACAAATTTTAGAAAAAATGTGAAAAACTACATATCTATAATTAGGAATTATTTGGATATTTTACTGAACATAGTTGGATGGTTGTTTGTTTGATACGTATTATGTGTTGTGATGTAGTTTTTTGGTTTAAAAGGTATAATTACTAAAAATCAAATTGTACCTATGTGCCCCACCCTACCCTAGTACAAATCTATGAAAATAAAATACAAAACTACCAACTTGTAATTAACTATATCTAAAGACAAAATTCAATCAAATGAACAAAATGAAAATTGCGGCACCGAGGATAAGTTTTATTTTTTGAATAAATATTGTATCATGATTTAATCGGTGTTAGAAATAATTAGCAGTATCAATTTGCTGAAGAAATTATGCCAATTTATGTTCAACATGAGTTTCTTATATTTTGAATGTTGTATCATTATCAACGACTCTTTTTCCCAAAGGGTTGCTATCCAGTTATATGTATATGTGTTCCACTCACTGGACGGAATATCTAAATTTCACAGTATCTACAGAAACTGCTAAGGAAATATTTAACTTTGTCGAAAACCTATTGATGTTAGTGTTTGTGTTGTGTGTTGTGCGACGTCAAATGCCTGAGAAAGGGATTCTCATTCTGCAAGTACATACTTACTTAAGAAACTACATTATATCATAAGGTCAACGAGTAGCGCGTACAATTTATTTTATAAAGTTCCTCATTGCTATCAAACGGTCCATACCATTTTTATATAGTAGGAGTTAGAAAGAAGAGATTCAAAAAAACTTTCACTTTTGTTCGCCCCAGTAAAAGTTTTCCGGGAGTGCGGTGGCGAGGTTCTGTCGGTAATCGTTTCTGCAAGGCCATAATGTGCATGCGGCGTTACGGGGAACTGTAATTGAATTCTTTGCTGCGTTTATATTTGCATATTCTGATATATTATTTTAATCAAGTCATAATTGAATACTATTATGAATGTTAATGAGAAAACAATAGTTTTAAAAAAATAATATCAATTTTTATATCGCTAATTGAACCGCTTTTCATAGGCCTCTAATATTTTACCACGTCCAGATTGGGCATTAAATCTACCATTATGCCAAATTTCATCAAAATCCAAGACCAGCTATGCGCGTGTTCTTTAAGAGATAATGGTGATAAACCTTCAGCCTGCGGACTTTTAAGCCCTGCTCTACACTATGTATAGTTTCTCAATATTGTAACTAACTCAACATTTGCATACTTCATATTTTTTTCAAATTGACCTAATCACTTGAAATAAATTATAGCCATAGATAATTATCTATTAAGGGATCTTCTCAATGGAGAAGATTCTTAAATGACATAACGACACATCACAATGACTTATAGAAAATTATTGTATTATCTGATTGTCTAATAAATAAAAAAAAACAAAAATAAATATCTTTAAATTACTAAAATGTATTAGAAATCATTGCCTTATCATGATGGGTATTTGTATCACATATAAAACCTATTTGAAATCCCTTTTATATATTTACAAGTACGAGAAGTACGAATATATGTTTAAATATGTTGATAGAATCATATTAAAATAATTATCATCATCATTATCATTATCATCATCATTATCATTATCAAATCATTGGCAATTATAAATTATTTCTTATAATTTTATAATTCAAACTCTTCCGCATTATGTGATCAAATAAACTAAAATTTGCATATTTGGCAGCCTCGCTGAATACGAAAATTAAAAGTATTATATATTGTGCTAGGTCTTATAAAACTTGAAACATTAAAGACTAATTGCGCGATTAACTTTTTGGGAAATTAAAAGCCGTTTGAACGAGCGAATGAAACACATTCATGCAATTATTTCACAAGTTAAGTAATGAATGGTTAAAAGTTTTTGTTAACATAAGTTTAAAAGCTTTTCGACAGACGGTTTTTATATCTTCCGAAATAATAGTGATACTTTTTAACCAGATAAAAATATGAGTTTCTATTGTAAAACTTTATTTGTGATGAAAATAAGCATTCATTATATTATCTATGAGTAAAATAAATAGTGTTTTTGGATGCATTTAGAAATGAATTTAGGTTAATTTTAATATATCGATTGAAGCTTATTAATATAACATATAAATAGGCGATTTCAAGTAGGGTAGGTCAGGTCAAAAAGGTTCAATTTGACTTTGAGCAGTTATATTGTGAAAACAAGGCCTATTATATCACAACAAATAACACATATCAAGCAAACAACTATCTGACTATGTTCAGTAGAACTCTCATCATTTCATCATTGAATTTCTAAACAAGGTTATAAAAATCACCCTGAATTGTGATTTCAGTGTGATTAAACAATAAACAGTGTCAAACTTTTTCATAAATAGAACATCATTCATTTAAACTCTATAGTTACTCAGCTTCTTGAAACACTAATTTCAAGAAGACTAAAAAAGAAGCTGCCCAACGCTAATATTTACGACCTTTACCATATCCTTGCACATATAAAAAGTATTGCTCATTTCACTCATTATCAAAATAATATATATATGTTGTTTTGAAAGTCTGTATGAATGTGTGTGAGTGAATGATATAAGCCAAATAGCACATAGAATTGTACTGTATTCTGATTGCTATTGAAAAGACAATAAAGAAGAAAAACAAATTCTCATTGTAGAAAGGTGTTTTTAGTTTTCTTTTTTTTTCAAAAATTGTAACCTGCATTTTTTTACCCCATGGGCGCGGTAAATTGGGGCGGCTAGGGGGTACACAGGTTTTATGTCTTATTTTAATTTCGAAGGGATTTTTCTAGCTATATTTCATGGCTGCATTTTTTACAGTGATAACACTGTAAATAATCTTGATCTGGTATTTTGTACGATGTATTCTTAGGCAGAGATCGAATAAGTACTAATTTAATTTATCTCTTGTAAACATAGTTTTTACTACTTTTTTATTTACTATTTTATATTGTTTGCCCTTTGCTAATGTAAAGATTTAGTTGGTCATTTTTAACCCTGCCACATGATAGTTTTTATAGAGGTTATACAAAGAAAACTGTTGAATCTAACTTAAAAATATCCATTCATCTTACAAAACTAATAAATAATGTATACCTAAAAATTAGTGTATTTAGTGTATGATTCAGGTATCATACACTAAATACAAGAGCTCGAAACCAAAAAAACTACCGAAAAAAACACTTTTCGCATCAATATTGAAACATTTTTGTTTATCTCGTGATAACGATGTCATAAGAATTGAGGTGATGGCTGAATACACATCTTTTGCCTTCTACTTCAGAATAGTATCGTTGAAAAAATCTATATTCGAGATAATGGTGATAGATGGTAATGACATACAAATTAGCTGTAGCAATGGCTCAATTAGACCCGTATGAAAGCTCTAACCAATAATAACAATAATGCTTTAGAATATATTTTAAGATAAAAGTAAAAAAGCATTTATAAATATATGATTTATTAAATTGGAAAACTTTTCCACGACAGAAATTTAATATTAATTATTCTACTCGATTCCGGAGTCCGTCGTTACCTTGGCGCGTGTACATCTCGTGTGCCGGATGCTTCATCGATTGAAATTCTGTAAACCCCTTTCGCTTTCATTCTCTCTCTGTCGGACTAAAGCCGGTCTTACACTGTTGGCGGTTGGGTCAGCATTGTCCAGCTACCGGACGACTGTACCACCCACTTTATACTTTCTGCACGGGGCGCAAGCGGGAAAGGCGGCATGGGCGGCATGGGCGCCCACTCACGAGTAGTGTTAGAACGAAATATCGAGTACTGAGTAAATATCGATACTTTGCGGTCGATAGTGAATACTTTTGCTATCGATTTTTTAGCTCGATCTATTTGCCAATATCGATTCTTTTCGTCGATAGTACTCAAAAAGAATCGACAGCGTAATCTATTAACACCACTCATTGCCGTTTGGCAATGCAATAGTCTTCCTAGGTGGTCACAATTGTTCAAGGAAGTGTCAAAAAATGATTCCGAAGTGTCATTAGTCTCAGAATTTATTGCTCAAAAATCCAAAATGAATATGACCACACTAATAAATAAAGATGTTTATTTATTACTCTTATGTAAAATGAAATGTTTTTTTTTTCATAATATTCATCAATTTCAATATATTAGTATTTTGCGTTTATTATATTTCGATTCTTTTTTACGCAAAATACTAATATATTGAAATAGATGAGTATTATTATTCGAAATAATATATTTCGATTCTTTTTTACGAAAAATACTAATATAATGGACGGATGAGTATTATTATTCGAAATAATATTCTTCGATTCTTTTTTACGCAAAATACTAATATAATGGAATGGATGAGTATTATTATTTAAAATAATTATATTTCGATTCTTTTTTTACTCAGAATACTCATGTATTGAAATTTTTGAATATCAACATGCAAACATATGAGTTTGAGTTTCTCGGAACCATTTAAACTTTAAATCCCATCGCTCCGAAGGGATGTTTCTCTACAAATGTCGAAATATTATCTTGACCGTCATTAAACTGAATGCTTATTGCTTTCCAAAAAGCTTCATATTGCACTTTTTTGTAATTTAACAATTATAAAATATTATTTTACTTAAAAATGTTAAAAATATTATTGTACTTAAAAAGACTTAAAAAGTATTGCTTTTTGAATATACTATCAGACTATTATAATGTTTTAATAAAAAATACCCAACTATTATAACTTGTCTTTTTTTTGAAAAATTATAGAATTTGAAATTAGTATTGAAAAATTACTGTTAAAATTTTACAATATTGAAAATGATTCTGATTTAACACATCAGATACAAGCAATAGAATTCATTTTAATATTGTGATATGATATCAAAATTCGATATTGAGTACTATCGATACTTTCGTCACGATATTTTTTTAGCATCGATATTTTGATTAGATACTTTTTAAAGTACTCAATATCGATCTTTTGCCTCGATACTTCTAACACTAGGCATGGGCGGCATGGGCACCCACTCACGAGATTGTCCACTGGCGTCCGAACAGTAGCCGCACTCGTTCCACTGGCCGCATCTGGACGCGCGTATGCAGATCAAGCAAGATCGTAAGAACTCGCGCCGCCTGACTCTTCTCTCTACTCTACTCGGTCAGCGCTGCAAATGGGAAAACGACGTTTCGTGAAACAAAAGTTGTATTTATAATCGAAATTTATCGGGATTGCTTTAATAATGATAAACGTTTGAAATAATTTGTCTGGCTGCGTATTTGATAGTCATTTCATTCTGTCGCATCAATTGAAGATTGGATCGTATTTTTTTAACTTCCCGTAGGGCAAGTTATAGTAATCGCAAAAAAATCGAAAATGAAAATTTTTGCATTTCTCGACGTTTCAAAGGTTTCTGAATATTTTGGCATACCTTAGAAAAAATGGATGTATGTGTGTGTGTGTGTGTGTATGTATGTATGTGTGTGTATGTATGTGCGGATACAAATTTTCGTCGACGATTTCGGGAACACCGATCAACCGATTTGATTAATTCAAAGAACATTCGATTCGTATTGATAAGGAGACGTGCTGATTAGTTTTTGGCAAAGGCAGGTCTAGCCGTTCCGAAGATACGGGGCAAAAAGTGCCAAAAACGGTAACTCAGTTTTTAAGAAAACGGAGCGTCCGATTTTAATAATTCAAAAAACATTTTACTTGTATTGACAAGGTGAAGAACCGATCAAATTTTCATAAAGACAAGTCTAGCGGTTTCGGAGATCTAATGAAAAAAGTAAAAAAAAATGCCATTTGGCGGTCAAAAATGATCATTAGACATATGCACATCAAATTATCAGATATTTTTTAGAGATTTTAACAATAAGTATAAATTTGGTTTACATTCCTATGGGTTCCGTACCAATGTTTACGCGTTAGACGGCGACGCGGCGCTTACGCGCTTTGATAGTTCGTCTTTATGAAGTTAAAGCAGTACGATTGCTTTGAAAAAAAGTTTAGATCTTCCAAAATATGTCAAAATGAAGAAAAAAATTTAACTAGCTGTAAGTGGAATTCTGTCTTAAGGCAATTAAGGCATCGTGCCTTAAGGCAAATTGCTGAAACTTCCCGTACCAAAAATTATTATTTTTTTAAAAACGATTGACATTTTTTAAAAAAAATTAGTTCGAAAAAATACGATTTTTAAGAAACTATAAATTGGACAAAAAATTACTTTTTTTTGAAAAAAAATTTTAAAAAAAAAAATTTTTTTTTAATTTTTTTTTGTTTTTTTTTTTGAAAAAAATTTTTTTTTTTTTTTGACATATTGTGGAAGATCTGAACTTTCTTTTCAAAGCAATCGTACTGCTTTAACTGCATAGGGGCAAAATATAAAGCGCGTAAGCGCCGCGTCGCTGTCTAACGCATAAGCATTGGTACGGAACCCATAGGAATGTTAACAAAATGTATACTTATTGTTAAAATCTCTATAAAATATCTGATAATTTGATGAGCATATGTCTAATGATCATTTTTGACCGCCAAATGGCTTATTTTTTTACTTTTTCCTCCATATCTCCGAAACCGCTAGAGCTACCTTCATGAAAATTTTATCGATTATTAACCTTGTCAATACAAGTGAAATGTTTTTTGAATTATTCAAATCGGACGCTCCGTTCTCTCAAAAACTGAGTTACCGTTTTCGGCACTTTTTGCCCCGTATCTTCGGAACGGCTAGACCTGCCTTCGCCAAAAACTAATCAGCACGTCTCCTTATCAATACGAATCGAATGTTTTTTGAATTATTCAAATCGGTTGACCCGTGTTCCCGAAATCGTCGACGAAAATTTGTATCCGCACATACATACACACACATACATACATACACACACACACACACATACACACACACACACCCACACACACATACATCCATTTTTTCTAAGGTATGCCAAAATGTTCAGAAACCTCTGAAACGTAAAGATATATAAAAATTTTCATTTTCGATTTTTTTGCGATTACTATAACTTACCCTACGGGAAGTTAAAAAGCAACTAGCTGTAAGTGGAATTATGTCTTAAGGCAATTAAGGCATCGTGCCTTAAGGCAAATTGCTGGAACTTCCCGTACCAAAAAATATTATTTTTTTAAAAACGATTAACATTTTTGAAAAAAAAAATTACTTTGAAAAAATAAGATTTTTGAGAAACTATAAATTGGACAAAAAATTACTTTTTTTTGAAAAAATTTTTTTTTTAATTTTATTTTTTTTGAAAAATTTTTTTTTTTTATTTTGACATATTGTGGAAGATCTGAACTTTCTTTTCAAAGCGTAAGCGCCGCGTCGCTGTCTAAAGCATAAGCATTGGTACGGAACCCATAGGAATGTTAACAAAATGTATACTTATTGTTAAAATCTCTATAAAATATCTGATAATTTGATGTGCATATGTCTAATGATCATTTTTGACCGCCAAATGGCTCATTTTTTTACTTTTTCCTCCATATCACCGAATCCGCTAGACCTACCTTCATGAAAATTTTATCGATTCTTCATCTTGTCAATACAAGTGAAATGTTTTTTGAATTATTCAAATCGGACGCTCCGTTCTCTCAAAAACTGAGCTACCGTTTTCGGCACTTTTTGCCCCGTATCTTTGGAACGGCTAGACCTGCCTTCGCCAAAAACTAATCAGCACGTCTCCTTATCAATAGGAATCGAATGCTTTTTGAATTATTCAAATCGGTTGACCCGTGTTCCCGAAATCGTCGACGAAAATTTGTATCCGCACATACATACACACACATACATACATACACACACACACACACATACATCCATTTTTTCTAAGGTATGCCAAAATGTTCAGAAACCTCTGAAACGTAAAGATATATAAAAATTTTCATTTTCGATTTTTTTGCGATTACTATAACTTACCCTACGGGAAGTTAATAAAAAAAAAATTTAAAAGAAAGTAATTTTTTGTCCAATTTATAGTTTCTCAAAAATCTTTTGAAGTAAAATTTTTTCAAAAAATGTTAATTGCTTTTAAAAAAATAATAATATTTGGTACGGGAAGTTTCAGCAATTTGCCTTAAGGCACGATGCCTTAATTGCCTTAAGACAGAATTCCACTTACAGCTAGTTATTTTGTAGCTTTTAATATTGATTTCTCATTATTGTTATTATAAATTTACATGTATTAAGTATCATTTACTTCAATTATTTCGGATATTAAAAACATACACAAGCAGTCAGACATATACTGTTGCCTTCATAAATAAAAAAAAAAAGTATTGGATAATGTAAAATCGTGTTATTTTTAAGATTTTATTTTGTGTTCGATTTTTTTATTATTAAATTGTTAAGTATTTTACCATTTTACAATCCTGATTAATCTCGCGAACTTTTAATGGAACTTGCTGACATACTTTATATATTTTTTGAGTCTATCAATTATGTAAATTTTAAATTTTTAATTAAAAAAATAGTTTTAATTCTAGAAAACTCTGATCTTAGATTGTTATTTACGGTTACGGCTCTAAAGTTTAAATAAACAGAAATAATAAGAAATAACCCCAAAAAAAAACTAACGATTGCAGTTTGAGTAAAGCTCTTAGCTTAGTTCTCAAAAGCTCATATATTGTTTTTCTATTTTTTCACGGTGTTTAGATCTATTCTATCATCTGACGTAAGTATAATCGTATGATTTTAAGGTTTCTATTTTTGTGCTCAAATTATTTATTATTAAACTATTAAGTATTTTACCATTTAACAATCCTGAAAAAATGTGCAAACTTTTAATGGAACTTACTTAGCTCACATACTTTAGTACATTGGTTTAACCCTATCAATTGTGGATTTTTTAAAGTTTCAATTTAAAAAGTGATCCTAATTCTAGAAAATTCTGGTCTGAGAAATGTTATTTACGATTACGGCACAATAACAAAAAAAAATGATTACAGTTTGAGTAAAGTCTTGACTGTTTTTATTTTACTTAAAAGTTCATACATTTCTATTTCTTTTATTTTTTCAGTCTGGCCTTAGAAATGTTATTTATGGTTGCGACTCCAAAGTTTAAATAAACAAAAATAATAAGAAATAACCACAATAACAAAAAAACAATTGCAGCTTGAGTAAAGCTCTTAGCTGTACTTAAAAGCTCTTAAGATTCTATTTCTTTTATTTTTTACTCTGGTCTTAGAAACGTTATTTACGGTTACGACTCCAAAGTTTAAATAAATAATAATAATAAAGAAAAATAATAAAACTTTACCGTAATAACAAAAAAATGATCACAGTTTGAGTAAAGCTCTTAGTTGTACTTGAAAAGCTTTTAAATTTCTATTTCTTTTATTTTTTCAGTCTGGTCTCAGAAATGTTATTTACGGTTACGGCTACAAAGTTTAAATGATCAAAAATAATAAAAAAATAGACACAATAACAGTTAATAAAATGATCACAGTTTGAGTAAAGCTCTTGATTGTACTTGAAAATTCCTTTTTATGCTATTTTTCTCTCTGCTCTTAGAGATGCTATTTACGGTTACGACTCTAAAGTTTAAATAAACAAAAATGATAAGAATTAACGATAATAACAAAAAAATGTTCGCAGTTCGAGTAAAGCTCTTGGCTGTACTTAAAAGCTAATAATTTTTTTATTTTTTTTTACTCTGGTCTTAGAAATCTTAATTACGGTTACGGCCCCAAAGTTTAAATAATCATAAATAATAAAAATAACAAAATAATGATCAGCACAATAACAAAAAAATGATCACAGTTTGAGTAAAGCTCTTAGCCGTACTTAAAAGCTCATAAATTTCTATTTCTTTTATTTTTTTACTCTGGTCTTAGAAATGTGTTTTACGGTTATGGCTCCAAAGTTTAAATAAACAAAAATTATAAGAATTAACTACAATAACAAAAAAAAATCATAGTTTGAGTAAAGCTTCAGGCTGTACTTAAAATCTTAGAATTATTCTATTACCTGACGTTGAGTTCTGGGAAACCCTATATATATACTTAAGCGTTAGCATAAGATTATTTCATTTAATAATTGCCTATATAATCTTAAAATAAAATTCAAATAATTAATGTTTTTTTGAATAAATTTTGCACTCAAAATTAGTTTTCTATTTGTAAATTATTTAAAAAAAAATCTTTTAACAATATTTTTAAATTTAAAAATAAAATTTATTAAAACTGCTAGTTCACGAGTAAGTGTTCTGGAAAACTAATGATCATCACAATTTTTGTGAAATTTTATTTGCAATATTTATACATAATATGTGACAACAGGAAGTAGGTATAACTATTTGAATGAACTGAAAATGTAAAATTTTATTATAATCTATTCATTTAATTTCGATCATTGATTATTTATTAAGAATTAATATAAATCAATTAAAATAATTTAAATTTATGTCCCACATTATCTTCGAAGTAATAAATTTTCCATTTCATAATTTTCTTTAACAATTAACGTGAACTGACCGTGCAAGTCAAAGGCTTTCCTCAAAGGTGTCATTTCCAGCACTCTATCTTTACATACGTAACGCACGCAGCACGCACGCACGGACTTATCTTCGGTCCGGCAGCTTTGTAGTTCGAGGGGGTGAAGGGGACTTAAACTGGGGGTGATTTAACCGATCAATATGGACCCCCATCTCGCCTCTTTTGATATTCTCACACCGCCCTCATAGAACTACTTGATGTGTAGTACGCAGCGGCCGGGACAGAGCGCGGACCCTGGGCACGTCTTATCATGCCCCAAACCACTTTACGCATGCGAACACATACGCACATATGAGCGTACATTGCGTATATTCGGGAACGGAGTATAACATACTGGCACAGGGAATGGAAATCCGAATTATTGGACGCTAAATAGATTTATTCTGGACTATATATTAAATGGGCGTATAATTTGATTCAAATTTGAGTTACGAACGTTATGATATTGCTCAAAGACCACTTATCTTAGATCGAATATTTATTGGTTTAATATGTATATATATATATATATATATATATATATATATATATATATTAACAAAGTATAGTAATCGGGCATAACATCAATAAAAAACATGAATTTCTTTCAAAAATTTATTTTAAATCCATACGTTTCGGTTATAATCCTAGCCTTCATTAAGTGGAAACTAAAAATAAAATTAAAACTAAAACAATTGAATTGGAGTGAAAAGAAAAAATAAAAAGAGTAAATAGTACTTACAATTAGTTAATCTTAGTGTTAAATTGAAAAATTTTAATAATCCATGGTATCAGGATATGGTAATGCACTACACTATGTATTATAAACATTAAACTTGTAATTACACAATATTTTCACAAAATACTAATTTAAAAAATCACAAATAGATAATATGTTGTTCGTAGACTGGTTGAAGATATAATGGAGAAAACACTATTAAAAAATATTTTTACCAAGATTCTACACATGTGTGGAACGAATTGCGAATTCTTTGCGCGACGTTTTTATTGTTTTGTGAGAAATTTGGAAATGGTATCTAAATAAAAGAGATTAGCGTCGCACAGCGTGTTAAGTTCATTCCTTTTATTTATTGTTTTATTGTTATAAATAGTTAAAAAAGGGTTTTTGTTTTGGTAATAGTACTAGTCGTTGTACTAAAATTGCTTACAAGTCGGAGTCCAGATTTATGAAAAAGTTTTTTTCAAGGAACATACAATTCTTTAATGTATGACAAATATATTACACCAGAATGAGTTTCTGAGTCAGGTAAATTGTTACGTACTGTGGAATTGTGGTCATTGTTGAAACATTTTCATCTAAATTTTACATATTGGATAAAAGATTACCATCGTTAAAACTAGATACGTCAAACTATCGATTGATTCTTGAATAATCACTAATCTTTAGGATTCTCAAAAGGACAAATATTTCACGATATGAAGATTGTGTACTAAAATCTGAAGTTGCAACCATTTTAAGAGGAAACTAGATACCATACAAATCTAAGATAAAGGTGTAAATTTTCAACACAACTTATGAAATCTCACTCACTCGGTTCGCTAGGCATGCCACAGTATAATTCAAGAATGAGTATTCGAATTTTACTTTGGAATTCAAAAATGCTTGAATTAATGAAAATCTCGACAATAATATATCAAAACCTGTAATCTTCAAATGTGCTTATTCAATATAAGTGAAATCAGTTTCAGGCCAGGCTGGCACTTTTCATGACTATCACTGCCTCTTTTACGTATATACTACTTACTTCCACATTCACAATCACTTTTGTATTTTTCTGAAAATATTTTTTATTGCTAATTTTTTTTTGCTGGGTTAGCTAGTATATATATGTATATAATAAAATTGTTTCTTGGGCATCCATCCAGTAATTAAAAAACAGTTTTAATGAAAAATGTTTTCATTTAGAGAACATACGTTTCGGGTCTTGATTCGACCCATCTTCAGTGCATACAAATAAACTTTGAAAAATAACACAAAAACACACAAAATTGCACGAAAAAAATAAATATGAAATAAACAATTGATAAAACGTCGAAATATGAAAATTTTAAAAAAAAAATTGTAAAATTAAAATAAATGATATATT
>NW_020537324.1:66086722-66120060 GCF_003426905.1 Ctenocephalides felis
TTTAGCAATATGCTCCTCATGAAGAGCGTCGTTCTTGAATCTTTTGCCGCATCTGCTACATTTGAACGGCTTGTCCCCGCAATGGAAACTCTTATTGTGCTGAGTCAGGTAGCAAGCCTTGTTGAATTGCTTGTCACAGGCATCGCAACGATGTATTACGGGCTTCTTATCAGGTTCAGAAGATGTGACAACAAGCTGTTGCGGCGACGGCGTCGATGGTTCCTGATCCGGTATTGCTGGACTAAACGGCGGATGCTGCAGAGGGTCTACAAAGTCGTAGTCCATATGCTGGTTGTATTGATGTTGTAGTGGTGTTGGAGCCGCAACTGGATCTCTCAAAGCCACCACAGACCCATTAGTATCACCAATAATATGGTGAGAGTTCGTGATGCGGTTGCCTGGCGGGATAACCAGGAATAGCGGTGTGTTGGTGGTGGATTGGCCCTGGTCCGCCGACTGCAGATTGGAAGTGACTTGCTGATCCAGGTCCTCCGCCATGTCCGTAATATCCGGCGTAATGGTGTGTGGGGATCGGCGCGGTTGGCGGTACCAGATGGGCGAGCGCGCTGACTGGCCCAGGAGCAGGTCCTGATCCTGTGGCACCAGGCCCGGCTGCTGCGGCATGTGGCGTACTGATTGTTCCTCCATTATGTTGGTTGTGTTGACTGTTAACGAGTTGTGAATCTGCAGGCCCCTCGGAAGTGGGAGGAGGTTGTGGACGGAGGGACCTGCTTGCCCGTTTGGGGGACTCCCAGACAGATGATTTGTTGTTGAGGTGGTATTGTTCTCGATCTGCTGGTGATGCATGTCACCACCTGGCGGAGGCTGTCCTGTATCCGGCGGTATTCCCGGGAACGTAAAAGAACCGTACGAATGAGGTAGAATGTAACTTCCTGGATTTGATGGTTGCTGCGATTGTGGTGGAAAAGCTTGAGGTTCTGGACTCCTCTGTTGTTGCGATTGTAACCTTCTAGACGGACTTGATCCACCTTTGTGATGTGTTGGGTGATTAGGATCACGGCCCGGGTGGTGATGAGCACTGATAGGTAGATTTGCGGGATCCGGCTGGCCACTGCTTTTAACAGCATTTTTGTGCAATGTCGTATTATAATGACGTTTCAAATGCCCTGAACTTGTAAACCACTTGTTGCACGCAGTACAATTATATGTTTTTGGTCGACGAGCCTCATTACTTTTCCATCCAGGTCCCTTAGCACCAGGCGCAACTATGGGATGAGAACTTGTAATTTGTGGTACGGTACCGGCCGGTCGAAAACCGCCGACGCCGTTATCATGTTGCTGTGGCGTTGTTGTTGTAGGAAAATCCGGCGGGCTTACCATATGTGGTGGATGAGACGCCTGTTGCATACCCGGCTGCATAGCATGTTCGGATGGTGTTCGAAATAATTTAATATCTTGTGAAGCGGATTGCGGTGGAAATGCAGCCTGGTGATATAACTGATGTGACTGCGGCGGTTGCGCATCTTGCCAATGTGGTTGCATACCTTGCAGTCCTTGTAGTGATGGTAAAACAGCTGGGTATACAACTTTGTGTGAATCCAGATCTAAAATTTCACTCGAACTGTCTTTGGTTGATGTCGTATTGGTATTCGGCATTGGCGGATATTGAAACGAATCCGAATGCGAGAGTGCGTGCTCTTGCAGTTGAGCGGCGGTATCGCACACCATACCGCATTTATCACATTGCACTGGGGAAGGCGACGGTATGCAAACGCCACCGGGCGCAGAGCCGGAAGGACTAGATGAGCTCACTCGCGGACTATGCTGATACGGTTGATAGCGCGACGAAACCTGTTGCTGCTGCTGATGCATTTGTTGCGCACTATGTTTGCCCATGAAATCTTGGTTCATATAAGGATTTTCTAAACCGTAATACACATCGTACCCGTAGTTTGGAGAATATTGTTGATGCGGTGGCATATCGTAAGGCGTATGATATGACGTAACCACGTGTTGTTGTTGATGTTGTTGTTGCTGTTGCTGAGAATTTTGTTGCGGCTGTTGTTGAGGTTCAATTTTGGGTACTAATCCCGGTTCTTGTTTCACGTTCACCATTTGATTATCACTAGAGTCTGCCGCGGCTATCACATTCGAAACTTTTTTAGGCGCGTGATTATTATTATCCGGATCTGTCGGAGACCCGGAATTCGAGGGCGGCGGACCCCACGAAGCGCGCGACATCATCGGATCGTGATGATAATGCAAATGAACTTGCAACGAAGCGGCCGAATCAAACATCAGTCCACAATCCGAACAATGATGGTGCGTTGTTGCGGATTGTTGTGTACCGCCACCACCGCCTGCGGCCGGTGTGGCGGACATCGTCTATTAAACACGAGCCACGAACGATCAACACATCACTATTTAACATTAACCACAGCACACGTGTATTACAATAAAATCGATTTACGATAAAAGTCTGTTGTAATTAAAATAAAATACGACTTGGTATTTCAAAAATGAATGCACACGAACAAAAACGAATTTAAAATTAAAACCGGAACGCACACTGCTCTTGTTATAATCTCTGCGCAAAATACGTAGTCACTGCTAGCCGGCCGGTGTACAACTGATTCGCTCACGAGGATTTTGGCGCGCTCGTCCTTTGCAGGAGGAAGGGGTCGCAGCATGCAAGAACGAGAGATCTGCGTTGACCAATGGCAACGGCGTTCTTCGGGGTCGGACGTACGCCACGGTGCGAGAGGGACCGACTACGCTTTCGTTTACGTGCGCTCGGTGAATCTATGCGGACCAGAGGACGCTATGAACATGAACTACGAAGATATGTGCGTTCGCTCTGCGTACCGCTCCGTTCGACCGGTTGAGCCTCAGCCTCAGCCTCACCGCCCTGCGAGGCTACGAGACGTATGCGTATGGTGATTTGTAGATGTATGTTTTGCACGAGTACCGTCGCGACGCAAAAATTTTCTATTTTAATTTAATTTAATTAATAACTCGTTATAATTTTGCACTTGTTTATGCACAACCAAAATTATAATAAATTCAATAAATTTGTTGTTAAAAATGATACGTTATTAATAAAAATTAATGTTTTGTTACTATAGTTTAAAATAAAATCTAAATACAAATCGATTTAATAATCGAAATAATTTTCGAAATGTATGATGCAATTTATTATTAGTTTTAACAGTTGAAAAAAAATTATTTAGTGGTTTGCGATAACGATAGTATTCATATTAAACCACACTCAAAACTTTTATAGAAAATACTGTGTTATAGATTAATAATAAATTAATTTGTATACTCTTAAGATCTGAATTGTAGAGTAGATGTATTTTTTGCACGAGCACCGGTGAAACTCAAAATTTTCTATTTTCTACTTCAGTTTGGTTTAATAACTCATAATTTTTAAAATTATAATAAATTCAATAAATTTGTTTGTTGTTAAATATATTAAAATTATAATAAATTAATAATAAATTAATTTTTCTAAATAAAAATAGAAAATAAAAATCTAAATACAAATCAAGCTAGCAATTTTAATTTTTAGAATGTATAATAAAATTTATCTATTATAAAAACAAAAATTTAATCTATTATTTAAACAAAAATTTAGTTACTAAAAAAAATTAATTTTGAAATTTTAAGTGACTTCCCAAAGGAGAAGTTTATATTTATATTATAATTTTTTAAATGTTTACATGTAATTTTTCATTTCCTGTTGGTACAGCACTACAAAATTATTAAATTTACCTGTGCCTCAGGTAACACAAATTATTCTAAAAATGAATGATACTTTTGATTTCAACTACTAACAGGTGAGTTATTGTATTGTAAATAAAAGGCAACACAGTCGTACCCAAATCCCATTTGAAATTAGAGATTGTTATAAAGTCATTTTTTCTATTATTGTATTATACCTGTGTGATTATAATTGAACATTAAATATAAAACTATTAATCTGAATAACAATAACTCAAAAAACTTAAGATATTTTTAGTTTATAAAAATGATGAAGATTATGGATAGAAAGCATATGATGTATGTATTCAATTTGTGATCGAGCTGTAGAATGTTATATAATGCAAATTTATTGTATGAATCATTTTGTCCAGCGTACAGAAAATATTCGAATCTAAATACTTACATAAAATCATTTTGTTAAATATTAATTTTACTGAACAATATCAATAATCAATAGCAAAATTTTCACATAGGCCATGGTAAGTTAATTAGATAATTTTAAATTATCTAATAAATAGCCTACGTAAAATTTTATCCGATATAAATACAATAAAATATTTGTATCAATGCTTCATACATTTTTTTTAAAGAACTATTTTGAAAATATGAATTGTTGATACTTTTAAACATACAAATATTAGTTGCATTATAAAAACTAGTACAAATCCATAAAATAATATACTTTAGCTTTATTAGTTCACAAATTAAATATTTAATTTAAGAAATAACAATTTCAGCAAGGTTCATATGAGAATGAAAATAAATTGAACATAAAAATTTAAAAAATTCGCGTACGTGGGAAATAAATTTTGCAATTAGAATTTATGGAATGTTTGGAAGTGAATTTTAATCAAATCAATTACGCAATCAGTTTAGATTGCTAAACTGTTTAAAAAATTAACACGTTAATCATCATCATCGTCACAATATCAGAAACAATTTCTCATGGGTCATAGTAACTTTATTAGATAATTTAGTTAAAGATGTATCATGGAAACTTAATGAATCAGAAAAATTGTCAAAATTATTGGAACAACTATTTTTTGTCACACATAATATGACTGAAATGGCGCTATAGTGTAGAACCTTGATTATACGGAACTTAGTTATACGGATTTGCGATTATCCGGATTACCAACTGCGACCAATTTATAATTATGTACATATCTACACATATCTATGATTCGAATTTCTGTATGATTAATGGTGCAATTTAATATATGTATGTAATGAAATCGAAGAAAATATGTATGTACATACATAATGAAGTGTTAATTTCTTATTGATATGATAAATGAGTTGATATGTTAAATTGTGATTTTCGATTATACTAATGCCGATCGACAACTATTAGTCCGGTTAATCGACGTTCTACTATATTAATATATGGCTCATGTAGAACTTCTTATGGTCAGACATATATGACTGACATTGCGAATGAAGTATTAACTGCAACTAATATATGTTTCTATTTTAATCCATTAACAATATCATAGTTATCATCGTTTCACCAGTGCCTACATAATAAACACCTTTTATGAATAGAATGTTTGGCCCAAAGTTGCGCAAGTCGAAACAGATGAGAAGACACCGTGAGTAAAGAAACGAATTAAATTAATTCACGGTAGGCGCCACAAAAATGTCTTAGCGGGATGAGAGGGCGAGCTGGATGCGAAAAGGTGCGCGACGAAGGAAGATACAAGGAAACAATTTCTGACCACCGTATAAAAGGTGATACGAAATAGATTTACTAATACCTTTTGTAAAATCTGAAACAAACTAGTAGGTAATTGCTTTTTTAATAGTAACATTTAAAAAATGTCTTAAGAAAGAATAATATTATGTTTTACCTGTAATTAAAATTGGCCGTCTTATTAATATCTATCATTTCTGAAATTTACAATTTTATTTCTATTTCATTTACTATTATTTTTTTATTTATCTATCTATTTAATTATTTTATTTTATTTATTTTTAGTATATTGTGTCTGCGGATTATGGGCAAAAATTCACTGTATACAATTATTAAACTGATAAATTAGTGATCAATTTACCTACTACTAATAGCATTATTTAATAATATCCAGTAATATTTTAAGACAATTACCTTTTTTAAAAAAAATGTTTATGGCTTTGTAAAATATTTGCATTTGTTCAGTTACTATCAAATTATGTATATTTACTGAAACACAAATTTATACACTGAAAAAAATGTTTATAGCTTTGTAAAATATTTGCATTTGTTCAGTTACTATCAAATTATGTATATTTACTGAAACACAAATTTATATTCTTTAAATTATTTACTACGTCTTTCTTAATGTATTTGTGAAAAATATTCTACAAATTTTATTTTTATTGATTCTAAAAATTATTAACAGTTAGCTTAGATGTAATTATATTTATTTTCTTACATAACTCATAAACAATATTTTTTTTTACAGAGATACATTAGAAATTGTGGATATTTCTATTGTAATATAAGGTTTTGAATTCAATGGTAATTCTATAGCCAGATATTTGTAAATTTTAAAAGAAATAGATATAATAAATAAAATAGATTTGTAAACTATTTTGCATTTGTTCAGTTACTATCAAATTATGTATATTTACTGAAACACAATTTTATATTCTTTAAATTATTTACTACGTCTTTCTTAATGTATTTGTGAAAAATATTCTACAAATTTTATTTTTATAGATTCGTAAGATTTTTAACAGTTATAAACAGTTAACTTAGAAGTAATTATATTTATTTCCTTACATAACTTACGAACAATATTTTTTTTCAGAGATACATTAGAAATTGTGGATATTTCTATTGTAATATAAGGTTTTGAATTCAATGGTAATTCTATATAGCCAGATATTTGTAAATTTTAAAAAGACTTTTGGTAGTAAATATCATTTCAAATACAATGAAAATTTAAAAACAAATCCAGGTCATTTCAATTTGCAAATTCTATGATACAAATTATTATTAACTTTAATTAATCAGCTAAAATTCTATAATTTAGTTCGCAATGACGATTGCGCTTATTAAATTTAATATTTATTTTGATTCGTAATAAATCGTTCAAAAGTATTTAATCAACAAGATAATTCTATATTATCATTATCAATAATAAATTAATTAGTGTGAATAACGGTTAAGTAATACAAAAATTAAATATAATTCGAGCTACCAAAACAATTCTGTATTATCAATATCAATAATAAATTAATTGGTGTAAATAACGTTTAAGTAATACAAAAATTAAATATAAATCGCACTAGCAGTTATAATCTTTAAAAAGTAAAATACTAATTTTAATTAAGTTCCAATATTTAAAATGTATACTAAAATTATTATTAACTTTAATTTAAAAAGTTGATAAAAAACTTATTAATTTTTTTTCGCAAATTAAATTCAATCATTACTTTACTATTCATTATTTTGAATCAGAGATATTTTATAGTCATTAGACATAATATTAAATATCAAGAAAATATTGTGTTATGAATTAATAATGAATTAATTTGTATAAATATCGATAAAAGTAACAAAAAATCTAAACACAAATTGAGACAGCTGTTCTAATTTCTAAAATATATAATGCAATTTATTATTACCTTTATTTAAACAGTTCAGAAAAATCAATAATTTAGTTCACGATAACGATTAATAATTGATTATTAAATTTGATATTTATTTTGAAGCAGAGATATTTTATAGTTGTCAATAATGATATCAATTAGCAACAAAATACGATGTTATAAATTAATTTGTGTAGATGTTGTTTAAAGTAATAAAAAATTCGAACAAAATTCGATCTTTACAATGTAGTACATATTCGACCTTTTCTGATCTTTAAAATGTAGTACAAATTATTATTAACTTTAATTAAACAATTCAGTAAAATCTGTAATTTAGTTTTCGATGAAGATTGCTAACTAGATTTAATGTTCATTTTGAATCAGAGATATTTTATAGTTACCAATATAACTTAAATTATCAAAAAAATTCTGTGTTATAAATTAATAATAAATTAATTTGTGTACTCTTAAGATAGCCCTGCGATAATGCTTTGAGGTAGGTTAATTCCGAGCATTCCGATCCTAACTCGAATATAATAATACAAGAAACGAAGGTGAGAAGTATGAGATTTGACCCTAATCATTGCTCGATTGCGGTATTAAAATGAGATATGCTGTCCGAACAAATGTGGTGCCTACCATCAATGATTTTTGCTTACAAAAGGAGAAAATACTAGATCTATAGTCCAAATACACTATAACATTGTTTGGATTATTATTAAAAAAAAAATTAATATTAGTAAAATCAATAGATATATATATAAATAAACTTTTAAAATAATGGAATAATGAGAATGAACATACCAAAAAATCTTTCTAAAAAATAGTAAAAAATATGGTGGGTATATACGATCATCACATTGGGCAAATTAGTATAAAAAAATATTTTTAATCAATTTTACTGCTTATAAAAATATCTCGCTTTTTTAGCATGCTTTACTGCAAAATTCTATTATCATTATATCACAACCATAAAAATTGTAGTAAATTCTATATACTGCAAATCGATCGTTTGATCAAATCTCATTACTTAGAAAACATTTTAGATTTTTAAGTATAAATTTATAAAATTATAAAACAGAAGAAATTGAAATATGAATAATTCACTAGTAGAACATTATTAAAAAGAATTAAAAAATATCATTTATACGATCATCGTTGCATTGTCAAAGTAGTAAAATACTGCTCTTTAAACTGTTTTAATTTATTTAATTGTTTTTTTTAATTTTTTAATTGTTTTATTTAATTTCACTATATAAAAAATATTTTTCGCGCTAGTGTTATTATAAAATTTCTTGAAAATTTCATTAATAATATTTAAATAAATACTGTATATATTGAAAATGATCATTCATTAGTTGAGAAGTTACAATCTTTTAAATATAAATCACTAACAATAAGAGAAATTTAAAAATTTAATAAACTTGTTAATCAATACTTTGATGAAAAAGCAATAAAAAAATATTTGTAAAAAGAATTAAAAAGGACAATATATAATACCTACGATCATCGTAGCATTGGTATATTAGGAAAAAAGTACTGTTTTTAATTAATTTTAATGTATATTAAAAAAAAACATGTTTTTCTTATAGCTGGTGTTTTTGATAATTCCTTATTTTACCACAATTATTTTAATGAATACAATATACTAATCGATCATTATTTTTGGTTTGGCATATTTTAAACAAATCTGTCGTGGTATTTTTTTATTTTGATGGACAAGTAATTCAGGATAATATTTGTAACATGGTTTTATAACAGTTGTGAATAATAACTTTTAAAAATCACATGAACATTGATAATAATAAAGGAGATAATGTTTATATAATAGAGATAATATAAGATAATGAGAATATACATTAGAATTACAAATATTTTTGAATTAATATCTGAATCATTTATTCTCAGAATATTAATTCTATGTGCAAAAATTAAGATATTGCAATCTATAACATACCAATTTGCGGATGTATTCTGCATAGAAAAAAAACAATCACCAAAAGGCCTACCGAGTAATACACAATACTTTTGTCTAACTACATTATTGATATACATTATATTTTTTAATATTGAATAATTAGAATTAACACACAGTACTCGTTTTCAAGGCGAAAAAGTGACTAAATAACACTTTCTTGTGTTTAAAATTTGGTCCCATAACTGTACTGCAGTTGACAATCGATCAAATACATTATGTAATATCAGATATCTTTTGTTAAACCTGCGTGCATCAGACAAGTGTTCTGTATTGCAAGACAAAATCCCCAATTTAAATAATTGTTGCTGAAAAATTTAGCATACTTTATATTCCCACGATTTAAGTCATTCATCATCCCATCCATTAATAAAATTCTGCTAAATCACAAAAATAAATATCATTCTCCATCATTTTGAATTACGCCAACTATTATACGAAATATTTCGTGCACTGCGCAGAGTGCATCGAACAAAACAAATTGTTGCATTCTTGTTCTTCGTGGCCTCGAAATCGAAATTTTCGAAAAACATATCCTGTATATCTGTCAGATGCCAAAAACTTGTTCAAAAGAACTGCGCACACATAAAGAATTTGAAATGACTGTCCAGTCGTAGGGCGAAAATTGTGTAGGATTTTAGGAGATTTTATTTAAAGTTGTAGGACCACAGAAAAGAATTCAGTTTTTGTGACAGAATGTTGTTGAAAATATATGTGGTTCTTTCTGGAAAAAAGCAACTAGTAATCTAGCGTGCTAATCTAAAAAATCGGTTTTGGTTACAGCGGTTCAAGATTTTTTTTGAAAAAAAAAACATATTTTTTGTATCGGTCAGGATTTTTACTTAAATATTTAAATTAATGAACAATTTTTAGTATAATTTGTTTCTTTTAATGCTATAATAATGGAATAAATAGTTTGCATTTATTCACTAACAACACAAAAAAATGCAGATGCATTGACAATATAAATAATAGGATATAGATTTATAGAACAATATTGCAGGTAAAAAAAATAGTTTCTCAGTATCTAATATTTTTATGCATTTTCCTTTTTCATAAAAAAGATAAGTACACAATTAGTTTTTTTTTTAAATATTTTCTGTTTAAAAAAATAAGATTTTTACAGAAAAACCTAATGATAAAACGTATCTAGTCCAGAAACGTCATAAATAAATATCCATATGAAGATTATTGTTTTCTGATATGTATATTTTCTGAATAATTAATCCAGTTAATAAAAATCAATTAGTTTTTTGTAGATGTACATATACGACGTTTCGTAACTAGATACGTTCCATCGTCAAATATATTTATAATTTGAGAAATATAATTAATTTTTTTTATCTTTTTTCTGAAATAATATTAATGATGATGATTAAAAAATATTAAAAAAATTATAAAGAAATGGATTTTATCTGTTATTGAAAATGAAAAAAAAAATGAAAAAAATATAACAAATTGAGAGGCAAAAATGATTTACCAGCAATATTGATCTATAATAACATGTAACTCCTTTTTTCCAAGTAAATAAATAATTTATATAATTTTTTTATAGTCATTAATAAAATATTAAAGATTAGTTTTATGATATATACTGCTTATAACACTACTAATATGTAATGTAATATATACTTATGTACTCAAATTTTTTGTTAATACTTCTTTGTGAACAATGTAGTAATATTTTTTAAAATAAACCTTGACTCATTTATTTTATTACATTAAGCAGAAATTAGAGGAACATCTATAAATTCTAATTATTTATATCTTTAAAAAAATCATAAACAAAGTACTACTAGAAATCAATGAATAAAATGTTTTAAGATATTTTATATTTATCAAAGTTATCATAAATAATAATTATATATGCAGAAATCTTTCAATATAACATTCAATAAAAAATGACAAAATCATTTGTTAATTGCATAATGAAAATGGTTTTAACTCCATGCTCGAGATAGTGCAAAATCACATTATAATCACAGGGAGTAGTTCTGTGTAAATTTCTCCGAGTTGCTAATGTTCATTTAATAGTTATCTCGACGTCGCCATATATAATTAAGACTATTCCAAATTAGAAGTTGCAAAATTGTTTGATCTAGATTTATGGACTTTGATTTGTATTTCTTCTTTTAAAATTTGCAGGTGTTAGTTGCCGGCACCGCATTCAATTGTTCAAAGAGTCATAAAAACGAATTACGGACAAACGAATCAACAGTTATATGCACATCTAATCTGTACAAACAATACTAGAAGACATTTATGGTACCCTAGTTGCGCTTCGTACAATGGCAATAAAAATTTTCTCAGAAATCCTTCTGCACGAATTTTTGCTGAAGGAATGAAATTCTCAATTACGATATTTCAATCGTCACGTAAATGCTCTGCTATATCTTACACCGGTGCGTCGAATTGAAAAACAACGAATGGGCGATGAAATGACAAATAAATCGAAAATACGAAGATAATAAAATCCGCATCGGTGCACGTACTAGAGGGATGTTGAAATCGTAATGAAAAATCTATTTTAAAATGTATTAATTTAATAAAATATAATCTGGTAACAATTACTAATAAAAACCAAAAACTTCTATCCAAGGAATAAACTAAAAATAATTTTTCCTTACCCTAATTTGAACATATATTTTTATTTAGTTTACAAAAGCTTATACGATTTTTTATGATGTATCTTGAGGGCTATTAACAAGCTTAATATTAGCTAGAACACGGATGAAAAATCTATTGAAAATGAACTTATTTAATAAAATATTTCCATGTAACGATTACTAATAACCATAAACTTCTATCCAGAGGGTGAAAGCTGAGTTATTTTTTTTTACCCTATTTTATCATACATTTTTGTTCATAATAGCTTATAAAATCATATATAATGTATCTTGATGGCTATTTTAAAAATATAAAAAAAAGATAAGCATAAAGTGAAATTCAAATTATTTTTCCTTACCCTATTTTAACACTCGTTTTTGTTAATTTTGCAATAGTTTATAAGATCTTATATGATATTTTTTAAATGCTTTGTTTAGTATATCTTTTATTATTTAACCATATAATCAACAAATCTCATTAGTAGACATTCAGTAAAATTTAAAAAAAATTAATGACTTAAAGAATAAAAAAATGAAAATAAATATAAGTATAGATAGTGTTACTTCTACTCCAAGGATATAAATAATGCAAATATTACTACCAATCTTAAATTTGATACAGTCAATAGACAAGCGATGATATTGTTATATGATTCTTCCAAAATTAATTATTTCTAAATATAATTTGAATTTAAGTATTATTTTAATAATTATATTATATTTTTCTTTAAGAAAGTAAGATTTATAAAGTAATTTTGTAAATCCATGTGCTATAGTGTATTATATTAAAATTGATTAATTTAAAGTTTTTTTAATATATGAATATTAATATATGAATAAATGCGGTTTATCAATCTATTTAAAAAAATGCATTAAACTTTTTATCTTAATATCAAAATTTTTGTAAAAAAAATTCTAGTTGTTTATTAGGCATTTGACATCAGAAATATTTTTGGAAAAACACAAAAGTGAAGCAAATTAAATCTGTAAAAATAATTTTTGGTCAATTTTTAATTCTATAAATTAATTAGATCTGGGGAAGTCCAATATGCCATGTATGTATTTAAAGTTTTTTTTATATATGAATATTAATATATGAAAAAATGCGGTTTATTAATCTACTGAAAAAATGCATTAAACTTTCAATCTTAATATCAAAATTTTTGTAAAAAAATTTCAGTTGTTTATTAGGCATTTGACATTAGAAATATTTTTGGAAAAACATAAAAGTGAAGCAAATTAAATGTAATTAAATCTAGAAGTCCAATATGCCACGTATACATCTTTGTTAAAAATGATTATTGAATGAATATATTTTTAAGAAATTTCAAATGACGAATAATTTTATTTTTTTCGCGGTAGATGTGTTATAAACAACTATACTTTGTTAATTGATAGTCATAAAAAAATTATATTGAAATAATTATATAACTTCAATTTTATAGAAAAAAACAGTTAATTTAATAACATATTTAATTACTTTACTTAGAAATTAGAACTTTACTTAGAACTCTTATAATCTTTGATTAGTTTTATTAGAATAAGTAGAATTAGGATATAAACGCAAGTTTGTTATGTATGCGGCTGTATTGTTATTAGAGGCCAAATAAATAAAATTAAAAAAAATCAAAAATACCCAAAGAATCAGTTAATCGTTACTTTGTGCAGTATAATAATTACAAAAATGTAAGGTTATATAAAATTAAATTCAAAATAAATGATTTTAGAGATTGAATGCTATAGCATCAAAAAAAAAAATGGTTTTCTAATAAATCAAAAATTCTTTCAAAAACCGCATGGCACTTTTTTCCCTATTTTCGAAACTATACTTTTGTCATACTTAACAAAAACAAAAGTTACTTGTTACAGTTCTTATAAATATTATAATTCATTTATCATTAAAATATTCCTATGAAATCAAATTAAGAAAGACAACATGTAATATCCATCATTTACAAAGTTAAGGCCGAAATGTGGCCAAAAATGTATTAACTCTATTACTAATACATAATGCATGTGTGCGCTGAATATAAATTTCGACAGTCACCCGCGCAAGCATTCAGAGTCCATAATAAAACTATTCGTAGTTCAGTTGTGTTTTGTTGTATGTTGTATGCGATGCTGATGCCCAGCCGATGCAGAAGAGTAATAATACAACGCCGTTGCCAAATCTCGGGGTTGTTTTTCGGCAAGAACTTCGTCTTGCAGAGGATGCAACGCGGCCGAGGAGAACACCTTTAGGGGAGGACGGGGCGATAAGGAGCGTCTTTGAAATTAAATTCAAGAAAACAAATTGCATTGCTATGCCAAATCAATAATTGTTTTTGACAGTACCCTCATGCAAAAAGAAACAATATATTTTAGAACAAGTAATAATTAATTTTTGACACTACTTTTACGCAAAGGGATCCATATATTTTAGAACAATTTTAGAACGATCTGCATTGAAATTAAATTTAACACGTTCGCGAACAGTAAAAGTTTTAGAAAGTTTTTAAATTGGTTGTGTTTTTCGAAATTTGATCAAACACAATTTATTAGGGTAGTCAGATTATCATATTTTAATCATTTTATATGATGAATGCTATAGCATCCACGCCAAGTATTATGCTGCTTTTAGTGACTACGGAAAAAGTTAAGATATTACGAAAATACCTAAAAAATCAGTTAATCATTGCTTTGGCCCCGCATATACATACACACACACACATATACACATACATCCATTTTTTCTAAGGTATGTCAAAATGTTCAGAAACCTCTGAAGCGTAAAGATATACAAAAATTTTCATTTTCGATTTTTTTTGCGATTACTATAACATACCCTACGGCAAGTTAACAAGTAATAATCACTCATGAACTCCATTGGAATTAAATTCAACACGTTCACGGACAGTAAAAGTTTCAGAAAGATACAAAAAATGAGTTTTCTTATTTTGCTATAGTATTCATGTTATTCTTCATCACAATGAAAATGAATGCTAGAGCTTTCACGTCCGCGAAGGTGTTAAGAAAAGATTTGCCAAAAAATTGGTTTCCTATTAAATAAAAAATTCTTTCAAAAAGCGAATTTTATTTTTTTTACACTTCTTTCGCATATTTTCGAAACGGCATGTCTCCCCATCAATAAGAATTGAATGTTTTTTGAACCATCCAAATCAATTGATCCGTGTTCTCGAAGTCGTCGACAAAAATTTGTATCAGCATATACATACACACACACACGCACACACACACATACATCAACTTTTTCTAAGGTATGCCAAAATGTACAGAAACTTTGAAACGTAAATATATGCAAACATTTTCATTTTTTATGCGATCCTCATAACTTATCCCACGAAAAGTTAATAAAAAAATAAACAACAAAATGTTCAAAACCTGTAATTAATTTTCAAGATTTTTAATTTTTAATTAATTTTTTTTCTACGTAAAAATTGCAAAATTAAATTGTGGTTCAATTTATCCAGCTCTCCACTATATTTGTGTAAAGACCAATAACTATTTTGTTTGCGCCGATGTCCGAAAAACGTTCTGTTAGTTGAAGCAGAATAATTTTGAATTATTCTATGCTAGAATGTGCAATTATTTTTATTATTGATTACTTATTATATTTACTTAATTTTCATAATTTATTATTTTAATTTTACTTCAAATGACTGCAAAATTTAATTAAATTTACCAACATCTAACAACTTGATTAAGTAACCATTTAGAACTTTGCTTATTTTATTTATAATATGTATGTAAAAAAATAAAAATATGCAAATAAAAGTATTTGCTATGACAAAGTTTTTGAATGTCTTAATGAATTTACTACTATTTAAATTTTAATGTCTAAATTCAAATTTAAAATAATCAATGAGTTCTATGTTGGATTTTAAATATTTTTAAATATAATTATTTAAACTTTTAATTGTTGCAAAAACATAGACTTTCTATGTGTCTCTTTATCCTTAAATTGAAATCCCTTCAACTTCAACCTTACTAAAACTTCATGCTGAAAACTAGCCTTTTTTTATTTTATTCACTTAAAATAATAATAAAGATACAATAATATCTTATAAGCTTTGAACAGAAAAAAATAGAATAAAAAAGAATATTTTTTTTAGATTTCACTTCATGGAGAAAAAAGTCTAATGTTAATGATAATTATGTACAAACATCTAAAATGGGCAATTGATGTTTATAGGGTTAATATATAATATATAAATCCTAAAACTATGATTTATTTAGATGAATCGCTATTTAATGAGTACATTCATAGATTGAAACGATAGAATAATTTCCACAAGTAATATGTGTTAATACTCACAATATCCATATTTAGTTTCATTTTATTTATTCATATCAAATCTAAAAATACGTATTTCACAGACGATCAAATGCATTGTTTATTACCAAAGCATTAAAATTAACGACTTAGTCTTGTAACAGAAGTATATGTAACGTCGTGAGTTTGTTAAGACGTCAACTGTTTCCAGAGGCACTTTGACATAAAAGTTATCAAAGAAAGTTGGTGGCACTTGAACCGTATAATTCAATTATCTTTTACTCTTGATTAAATATTTACAGTTGAAGAAATCTCCGCAGATGATAGGAGTACGCGAACGAAACATTCGGCTACCGGAGTAAATAGAAGAATTCTGAAAGGGGTAGCATGGCACGATCGCGGGAAGCGCGTACGCGATGCAATAGTAATATAACAACAGCGATACTTTCACTTCCTCATTTGAGATGGTGGCTTCTTATTACTCAATGATGTAAATAAAATTTATTTTTTCAGAGAGTACATTTTTTTATTTTTTTATTCACAATAATATTTACATTAATTTTATAGTATTTATAGTTAAGAACATTTAGTAAATTTGTGGAATTTACAATTTTGTCAGCCATAAAGGGGCATTGTATACTATAGTGACATGTTGGAAAAACAACTCAATATTTGTTTTTCCATCGTTATAAGAAATATTAATAATATTTTAATGATAGTAATATAAACTTCACTATTTTCTCATAAATAATTTCTTATAAATAATAACTAAGTTATTTCAAACTTTATCAGGAAAATTGATGACTTAAATCAAGTGGCGATTTTTTCTTCAATCTACGACGATAGTTTTCTGTTATTTAGAAGTTTGCTAGTAAATTTCAATGACTGTTAATTTATATTTGGAGCACAGTTTAATAATAATACTATCAACTTTTTTATAAACGACCAGAACTAAATTAGTTTTCTATAAGCTGTTTCGATCATGTTATATTATGGATCGATATTATAGAAGGCAATGCAATGTTTCAATTCTAATGCTCATTTTAATTTTTAAATTTAAACAAATATTTTAATTTATTTTAGCAATCAAAATACAATCCATTTTTTAAATTACAATAGGGTAGAACGGGGCTTAAAGGTCCGCAGGCAAAAAGAACCACCACCGATACACAAAAGCAAGTAGTGTGAGGAATTTTTTAACAACAATATTTTAAAGTAGGGATAAATTATGTATAACCAGCTATCACCTTACGACGTTGCTATTAAAAATCCGTGACAAAAGGATTTTAATGCGTTGATAGTTTTTTGTTGTTGTGAGCCCTGTTATTTAGTTTACGAAACCGTATTATATTCTTTAAGTATACGTTAAGTACAGTCGGTCAAGTAAGAGCGTGGTCGGGTTAATTTATAAAAATAATTATTTTATGAAACTTTAATATTTATATATGCATTGTATACGTTAAAAGCAAGGATGCAATTTTAGTCAATATGTGTCCAGTCACCACCGGAGTCGACAATTGCCTGGCATCTCCGACGCCTGCTTTTTACTAATTTAACGGATTATTTTAGTCCGACGGCTCGTATTTTAATTTAACGGCTCGATGAGGGCAGTACGGGCTCATATAGAACATTCATCAGTAAAAATGACATTTTCAAAATCTCTATCAATATTTTCATGTGCCCAAGCGGAAAAGGAGCGCACGTTTTTCAGTCGTCAGGGGCTTCCCCATTGTGTTGCGCCATTTTAGATCATGAATACGAAGAAAGGTTCAGATAGTTTTGTAGATATTTCTAAACATTTTGCTATTAATTTTGCTCATCCTTGCTGCAGTGTTAAAGCAGGATTCCGCAAAAACACATTCACTGTTCTTTTTCCTTCTTTCTTATTTGAATCACGTTCTGATAAATCATCGACATTTTTAGCAACTTTATATAGGTGAATCGAATTCTGTACAAATGCCTTCAACTTTCTCATATATTTAGCAGCAGCTGATTGCTACATTTGGGTACCTTTCAGATGCATGCAAAAGGGCGCAGCCTTGTAGCGCGACGCGTAACTTAGCACTCATGGCGTTTAACGTGATTTTTTCTCAAAAGATCAACTGCAACTAAACCTTTTTTGACAATGCATCAAGGACAAAGCTTCACTTTATTGGCTCACGAAAGAATTAGACCGAAAATCTTTCATTAACTGTCGTTAAAGTCGACCACGCTCTTACTTGACCGACTGTAATTGTCTTATGAAATGCATTGTGAATTTTAAGTAAGATTCAACAGTTTTTTTATACAACCTCTATAAAAGTTTACATGTCGCTGGTGTATAAAGTACCAACTGAATCCTGGTAAAAGTGTGAAAAATTAAAAACAGTAAATAAAAAAGTAAAATAAGTTACAAAAAGCAATTTAACAAAAATTAAGTTAATAAATAGTTATTCTAACTCTGCTGATAAATATCTCTGACAAATACCAGATCAAGGATATATACAGTGTTGTTTTTGTAAAAACTGTACCCATGTTTTTTATATTTTGTATTGGTTAAATAATGTATCTATTATTTTGTAACATTCCTTTAAAATTAAAATAAAACACTGGACCTGTTTGCCCCTTGGCCATTCCATTTTACCACGTCTATGGTTAAAAGAACCAGGTGACAAATTTTTGATAAACAGCAAAAGTAACACACTCTTACAATGATGAATTAATTGGAAGATTTACTGAACATTGTCAGATAGTAGTTTGTTTGTTATGTGTTATTTTTTGTGATCAGTTGGTTTGGTTTTCACAACATAATTACTCAAATTCAAATTGGACCTTCCTGTCCCGCCCTAACTTATCTTATAGCCCATTATAATTACTGATTACATCAATTTACAACATACTCCAACCACTATACAAGAACATCAGGCATATCACATAATCAAACAACAAATCCGATATACTTAAGAAACTTAACACCTTCAATATTATGCAAACTGTAGATAAAATATCAAATCCGGTCGAACTATACCCCACTAGGGTATATAAGTATACCACGTGCATGATAGAAGGACATGGGCATGTCACATATACACGATGACAATATTTGGATAACCAATATTTCGGGAACGGCGAGCGTGATGTATCGCAACTGTAGGCTAAAGCCAAAAGCAACCCGTTGGAGTTGCTATGGAGATGCTTTCTATTGCTTCCTTCGAGCAGGAGAAATAATTAGGCTTACGGGGCATATCGTTATCGCAGGACCAACGATACGCTCTTTAGCCACGGGGAAAGGGTTGACGGGAGATAGAATTTAGAGTAGTTATGACTATAAATCATTAGTTTGGCTTCGTTGTGATCTATATTCCGGATTGCTTTTAATTAAAATCATCTGACATAAATCATTTTTAGCAATATTGAAAAAAATAATAAGTCTAATCCATTATATCAATATAAACTTTGCAATTTTAGAAACATGTATTTTGAATTTTCCGTGGGGTGAGTTATTCTAATCGTCTAAAAATCGAAAATGATTTTTTTTGCAAATTTTCACGTTGCAGGGTTTCTGAACATTTTGGCATACCTTAGAAAAAATGGATGTGTGTATGTGTGGAATTTTGTCCACGATTTCAGGCGCATGGATGAACTATTTTGAATTTTTTGAAGAAGTACTAATTAATTTTTGGAAAAGACAGGTCCAACAGTTTCGGAGATACGGTGCAAAGAGTGCAGAAAATATAAATTAAGGTTTAAAAAAACAGACTATCCGATTTGAATGATTAAAAAAACATTCAATTTGTAATTATGGCAAGAAGTGGTGATTAGTATTTGGTAAAGACAAGTCCAGCCGTTTTAGAGATACTGAGCTGAATGTGCAACCTATATTGCAATTAACTTTGCAATTCAGTTGATATAATCCCTAGAAATATGAGATAAGATCCAACATTCTAACTCTTATAAAAATATATGAAAAAAAACATTTTTTTCGTAATTAATATATCTTGAGATCCTCTGATTATATATTTACGAAATAAAGGTATATAGATGCTTTAATTATTTTCTACTAAGTCAAACAAAAGATTTCTATGAACTGCAAATAATTCTATAGCTATTGATTATTTCACAATTATTACATTTATTGATTATTTTACAATTTACCATATTCTGAAAAATTGCGGTGTTCGCATAAAGATCGCAATCCGAAAAAAAAACGCAAATCGAAATTTTTTGATAGTACTAGTTAATATTACATGCAAAAATGACTTTAGCTCTTTAAATTTACTATTTATTAATACTATTCACTTATTACTATTTTGTATCTTGACATATCCCGCATTTCAGGGAATATATGTACTTCGGTTTATACCAATTTCTGTTTTCGTCAGAAGTTTCCCTAATATCTTTTACGAATAATGTGCGTGGCGTCCACTCACATTTGCGTCCCTTTCGTCAGGGGAAAAATTCATATGAGTTTAAAGTAGATCGCATGCTCACGTTTTGTGAAGTTTTGTGGCCAGTGGGCGAATGTAGAAAACTACCAAAGAATTGACGGATGAAAAATAGATTTGTTACTTATTGTGGCTAGATAATTTAGTAAAATTTTAATAACTTAAATTACATGTTCACAAAATCATCAAACTGAAATTATTATTTGCATTGATATTCTTATTCAGGAGAAAACTGCTTTAAGGACGTCAGGCTATTTTATATACATTGCGAAATAAAATCGAGAAAATCATTCTAATAATGGGGTTGGAATGATTCAGAAAACACTTTGCTTATATTAACAATGTTTTCAACATTTTCAAAAAATTTCAAATAAATACAAAATTTTTAAAAATTTCGAAGTTCTCAAAAAATATATTTTTTAAATAGAGCGTTTTTGCTTTAAGGCACAATGCGATGTATTACTAGTTAAAAAATATTATTATGTAAAATTCAACATTCATATTTCCATATTCAACATTCTTATTATCCTCGTGGCCAAGCCGTCTAATAGATAGCCAGTTATTTCGCGATCCCCTCGCCTGACACATATCTCCGGCACTTGCTCGCTTTTCCCATCTCTGGCGAAAGCGAAAGCTACTTTTCGTCCACCGCCCTTAAATGTATATGCTCTGGGGTATGTATAGGTGTACAGTGCACATACGTCTGTCTGTCAGATCGGCTATTATATGAGAAAATCTTCCGCATTGCATAATAAGTTATTCAAATATGCGTTGCGCAACGCACGTGCGCTACTTTTATTAACGCCGGTCACTTAGGAAAACACAGAGCAAGAATTTATGGATTTTAAGGATAATGTGACATAAAATATTTCTTGAAAGGTGTAACAAAGTGAAAGGCAGTTTGCAAATTATTAAAATACACAAAAAATGATTTTGCAAATTTTTGCACAAGGTGCGTTTATACACGTATGCAGCTCTTTCAATACCCTAATAATATAATATATATTTTAACTAGTTAATAGTCACAGAGAAGTGGCAGAATTTTGTATATTGACGAATATACTCGTATGAAATAGCGACCATTTGTCATTAAATTAAAATTTTTGAAAGAAAAACGAGATGTATCAAGTTGTTCAGAATATTTTTAGGCTATGTCTGTATAAGATATATAGATATGAAAAGCATTTCATCTTAAGGCAATTTGCATAAACTTCCTAAAAAGTGTAAAAAATATTTTTACTTAATAAATAAGTACTAAAACTTAGCTAGTTAAATAACATTTCCTACTGTTTATTTTGAAAATAGTTTTTGTTTATCATCTAGATCTGAATTTACTTTCCTACATTTACATGTATAATTCCCATTGAATTCAATTCATTTTTAGTTTGATGCGTGCGTAATGTAAGATTATGATAACGAGTACGTGAAATATAGTAATAAAATTTTTCAATATTTGAAAATAAGCTCTAAAATTGACGAACATACTCGTCATGTTCTCGATTCGGACAACACAAAACTGTGGGGACTACTACCACAGTTAGCTGGTGTCTAAGAACTCCAATGAAAACTTCTTAGTTTAACAATTGAAAAGATAATGATATATTGAAGTTAATCTAAGACTAAATCTAAAGTCCATTTACGTTTTAATCTTCTCACGCCAAATGTTTTCCTACTGTTTATTTTGAAAATAGTTTTTGTTTATCATCAAGATCTGAATCTACTTTCCTACATTTACATGTATAATTTTCCATTGAATTCAATACATTTTTAGTTTAATGCGTGCGTAATGTAAGATTATGATAACGAGTACCTAATAAAATTTTTAAATATTTTAAAATAAGCTCTAAAATTGACGAATATACTCGGCATGTTCTCGATTCGGACGACACAAAACTGTGGGGACTATTACCACAGTTAGCTGGTGTCATCTTGTAGGACAATTACCAAGTGAACTCAAAACCGTTTAATACGAATAAAAATACGAACGCTAAGATCAAACAATGACTATTAAATACTAAAATAATTGATATAAGCTTCCATTGGAATAAAGAATACAATTAAAAATAATTTTTTTTGCCATGCCAAACTATAGCCTGAATGATCCATAGCGACAATTTAAACTTTCATTTTGCTAGATATTGTTATGTGATTTTTTTTAAGAATTGTAAATTCTTTTCAGATATAATGTCTGATATAATAACTAATATTATATATATATATATATATATATATATATATAATCGATTGTAATAGTATATCTAATTTATGAAAAAGTAAAAGAGAGTACTAGTTGAGAGTAAAAACTTTATGTAAAGAGTGAACTATTAAATAATATAATATATATTTTTGAACTGAAATTAAAAAATAACATTTTTATGTCATAACTTCAAAAAGCTTAAATAAACTTCTTAATATTTATTTTATCAATTATAAAAAAGCGTCGAGCAATAATGGTACTGACAATAACTTCACGAATCTATTTAAAAATATAATTATTCATAAGCTCTATATCTCTTGAACTTATAAAAAATTTATAATTTTCAAATTTAAAATGTGGGTCGGAAAGAACTGAATGTAAAAACTTTTAATCTTGAAATATATACAAGCAAGTGGAACTACATTAAATAATAAAATTTAATTCAATTTTTCAATTGAAATTCAATTTTCAAACTGAAAAATATCATTTTATGTAATATGTTCAGAAAACTTAGATAAACTTTTCAATAATTTTTATCATTTATAAAATAGCGTAGAGCAATAATGGTACTGACAATAACTTTGCAAATCTGTTTAAAAATATAATTATTCATAAGCTCTATATCTCTCAAACTTATAAAAAATTTACAAATTTCAAATTTAAAATGTAGGTCGGAAAGAACTGAATGTAAAAACGTTTTAATCTTGAAATATATACAAGCTTCCGATGCTAAAGAGTTAAGCTCTCTACACGGGCATATATAACATAGGCTCAGTCCATTCCCGTGTCTGAGGGAGATGTGGCCTCTCTTCAAGCGTTCGCTGCTCGCATGAATATTGATGTCTGGAGCAGCGCGAATGCTGCAGCGTTCTCGGGGGGCGAAGCAGAACGCCTCAAGTGTGAGGCGAGGTGGCGGTCGTAGGAGGCTGTTTGAATCGAAAGGGTGCACAAATCGTAGTGTGGGGTCTACGGAGGCAAAATTCGCTTCAACGTGGATATTTCTTAGGGGTTGTCCGAGCATCGGACAGGGTGTCGCCTCATTCCGGACGAAACGCAGAGTATCGACCATACGCGAAATACTCGAAGGGAATATACGAGAAGCGTACGAAGGCCGCCCGTGCAAGGTATGCCGATGTTGTTTACAGCTGACCGATTATTTTTGAGTGATTTTTAACGCTACCTCAGATATGTTGCGAGACCTAGTAATACAAAAGGGATTTGTATATATAGGTGGAATATAGCATATAAATTTCCCAAAAACTTCTATTATATATATATATATATATATATATATATTAAAAAAATATAGCAAAAAGGTATAAAACTACACACATATACTTTTTCCAAATTTGGTTCCATTCGATTCAGAATGGCTTGAAACGTCGAGAAAACATAAAATTAACAAATCGTATTTTTTGATGAAAGCATAAACTTCTTTGGAAAGTTATTAATTTAAATAAAAGCAAATAAAATCATGTCAAACTTTGATGCAATCTACATGATGTCAATCTTCGGTATAGAATGTATCAATGAATAAAACCAGAATATTCACAAGAACAATCTTCTTAGCTCAATCAATTATCCAGGAAAATGTATCTCATTTTTGTCGTCCAAATCAAGCTCATGGCAAGTATATTCGTTAATTTCAGAGTCTATTTTACAATACTAAAAAATGTTATTACTATATTTCACAACACATACGCATTAAACTAAAAACTCAGATCTTGATGAAAAGTAGTAGCTATTTTCAAAATAAACAGTAGAAAAAGTTATTTAAATAACTGAATTTAAATTTTTCTTGATTAAGTTTATTATATCCACATTTTGGGAAGTTCACTCAACTTGCCTTATGGCATAATATCACTTCCACCTACCTATTGCAAACAGTCATAGGCTCAAAACATTATAAACAACTTGACATTTTAGATCATAATTAACTTGTAGGGTAAGTTATAGTAATCGCAAAAAAATCGAAAATGAAATTTTTTATATATCTTTACGTTCAAAGGTTTCTGAACATTTTGGCATATCTTAGAAAAAATTGATGTATGTGTGTGTGTGCGGATACAAATTTTCGTCGATGATTTCGGGAACACGGATTAACCGATTTGAATAATTCAAAAAACATTTGATTCGTATTGTTAAGGAGACGTGCTGATTAGTTATTGGCGAAGGCAAGTCTAGCCGTTCCGAAGATACGGGGCAAAAGGTGCCAAAAACGGTAACTCAGTTTTTAAGAGAACGTAGCGCCCGATTCTAATAATTCAAAAAACATTTTACTTGTATTGACAAGATGAAGAACTGATTAAATTTTTGGGAAGCAAGTAAAGCGGTTATGAACTTTCAATAAAAATAAGTTAAAAAATGGTCATTTGGCGGTCAAAAATGTTTACTGGACATATATATATATATATATATATATATATATATATATATATATATATCAAATATCAGATATTTTATAGAGAATTTAATAAAGTGTACACATTTTGTGTAAATTTTTTTGGGTTCCGTACCAAGACTTTTATTTACTGTACGGGAAGTTCCAGCAATTTGCCTTAAGGCACGATGCCATGCATCCCACTAGCTTGATTTTTTTTTCAAAAACTCAAATTATAATAAATGATTTTTTCAAGACGAGTATATTTGTCAATCACAGTTAACTGATTAATCCGGAAAATGTGTTCTACGAATAGATAGGATATTGTATTAAAATTACTTTTAATTATAATTATACAAGTATATCGATATGTTTATATAAAGACTTTTTGATATTTTCCACCACCTGACCACCAATATCATTTCACATTATACACGACTCCACGATTCAATTATCTTCGTTGAACCACTAACCAATATTTACAGTCAGGCCGCAATCTATTGCGGATCTATAGAAAAGGCGAGAGAAAACCCTTACAAAAGAACAACACGATAATATTTACTTGTTGTCAGAGAGACAGATTTCTTTTTTCTTTTGTCAAACAATATCTTCCGCGTTTTTCTTTTTCCCAATCGCAGCACGGACCGTCTCATACTCATACCTGTGCGATTCCAGACTCCAGTTCGTATTACTCAGACTCACCACTCTGACAGAGACGTAGTCGAGAAATTAGAACTTTGTCAATTATGCTAAGTGGTTCGTTACCTTTATATCTGGATATTTAAAAATTTAATGACCCTGCATAAAGATTTATCTGTCGTGTCCACAATCAATGTGCACGTACGTTTTTTTTATAAATATCATTTTTATTTTGATATTCATATACATATCAATAATAAACCAATTTTGAACGTTATGTAAGATTAATGTATAAACTGCTTAGTATTAGGCAAAATTTGTTAAAAAATTTGGCTAATTTTTTATGCTAGTATTGTACTAGAAAATATTATTACACGCCTGAGCACACAGCATTTTGATAGTTTTCAGTACCATTTTATATGAAGAAAGCAGCGTAACATAGCAATAACAAAGCAACCCAATTTTATTTTATTGATACATCGCCCTTTATCTCCTGAGAGCGAATTTAATAACTTTGCATAAAGTCCCATTTGTCCTGTCCACAATAAATGTGGACTGTCCACGGATGTATCTTATAAACATAATTTTAATTTTTTTTATATCAATAATAAACCAATTTTAAACGTAATGTATGCTTAATGTATTCTTATTAAGCACAATTTGTTAAAAATTCCAGATATTTATAGAACTTTACACTTTATATCAGAATAACTTACAAAGCTTTATTTGCTTATATCCACTTCCAACATTAACACATTTTTAACTTCCCGTAGGGTAAGTTATAGTAATCGCAAAAAAATAGAAAATGAAAATTTTTATATATCTTTACGTTTCAGAGGTTTCTGAACATTTTGGCATACCTTAGAAAAAATGGATGTATGTGTGTGTGTGTGTGTGTATGTGTGTGTGTATGTGTGTGTGTATGTGTGTGTGTATGTGTGTGTGTATGTATGTACGTGTGTGTATGTATGTGCGGATACAAATTTTCGTCGACGATTTCGGGAACACGGATCAACCGATTTGAATAATTCAAAACACATTCGATTCGTATTGATAAGGAGACGTGCTGATTAGTTTTTGGCAAAGGCAGGTCTAGCCGTTCCGAAGATACGGGGCAAAAAGTGCCGAAAACGGTAACTCAGTTTTTGAGAGAACGGAGCGTCCGATTTAAATAATTCAAAAAACATTTCACTTGTATTGACAAGATGAAGAATCGATAAAATTTTCATAAATGTAGGTCTAGCGGTTTCGGAGATATGGAGGAAAAAGTAAAAAAATGAGCCATTTGGCGGTCAAAAATGATCATTAGACATATGCACATCAAATTATCAGATATTTTATAGAGATTTTAACAATAAGTATACATTTTGTTAACATTCCTATGGGTTCCGTACCAATGCTTATGCGTTAGACAGCGACGCGGCGCTTACGCGCTTTATATTTTGTCCCTATGCAGTTAAATCAGTACGATTGCTTTGAAAAAAAAGTTCAGATCTTTCACAATATGTCAAAATAAAGGAAAAATTTTTTTTTTTCAAAAAAAAAAAAATTAAAAAAAAATTTTTTTTTTTCAAAAAAAAAACTAGCTGTAAGTGGAATTCTATCTTAAGGCAATTAAGGCATCGTGCCTTAAGGCAAATTGCTGGAACTTCCCGTACCAAAAATTATTATTTTTTTAAAAACGATTGACATTTTTTAAAAAAAATTAGTTCGAAAGAATACGATTTTTAAGAAACTATAAATTGGACAAAAAATTACTTTTTTTTGAAAAAAATTTTTTTTTAAAAAAAATTTTTTTTAATTTTTTTTTTTTTTTTTTTTTGAAAAAAATTTTTTTTTTATTTTGACATATTGTGGAAGATCTGAACTTTCTTTTCAAAGCAATCGTACTGCTTTAACTGCATAGGGGCAAAATATAAAGCGCGTAAGCGCCGCGTCGCTGTCTAACGCATAAGCATTGGTACGGAACCATAGGAATGTTAACAAAATGTATACTTATTGTTAAAATCTCTATAAAATATCTGATAATTTGATGAGCATATGTCTAATGATCATTTTGACCGCCAAATGGCTTTTTTTTTTACTTTTTCCTCCATATCTCCGAAACCGCTAGAGCTACCTTCATGAAAATTTTATCGATTCTTAACCTTGTCAATACAAGTGAAATGTTTTTTGAATTATTCAAATCGGACGCTCCGTTATCTCAAAAACTGAGTTACCGTTTCGGCACTTTTTGCCCCGTATCTTCGGAACGGCTAGACCTGCCTTCGCCAAAAACTAATCAGCACGTCTCCTTATCAATACGAATCGAATGTTTTTTGAATTATTCAAATCGGTTGACCCGTGTTCCCGAAATCGTCGACGAAAATTTGTATCCGCACATACATACACACACATACATACATACATACACACACACACACACACACATACACACACACACACACCCACACACACATACATCCATTTTTTCTAAGGTATGCCAAAATGTTCAGAAACCTCTGAAACGTAAAGATATATAAAAATTTTCATTTTCGATTTTTTTGCGATTACTATAACTTACCCTACGGGAAGTTAATTAAAAATTTTTTTTTTCAGAAAAAAAATTAAATTTTTTTTTTTTTTTTTAATTTTTTTTTTCAAAAAAAAGTAATTTTTTGTCCATATATATAGTTTCTCAAAAATCTTATTTTTTCAAAGTACATTTTTTTCAAAAATGTTAATCGTTTTTAAAAAATTAATAATTTTTGGTACGGGAAGTTCCAGCAATTGGCCTTAAGGCACGATGCCTTAATTGCCTTAAGACAGAATTCCACTTACAGCTAGTTTCGTCGCTTTTTTTTGGATCATTCTTTCTTCAAGTTTTTAACTTCCCGTAGGGTAAGTTATAGTAATCGTCCAAAAATCGAAATCAAAAATTTTTACATTTCTCGACGTTTTTGAAGGTTTCTGAACATTTTGGCATACCTCAGAAAAAATGGATGTGTGTGTGTGTGTGTGTGTGTGTGTTTTGTATGTCCGCGTTTTTTCGTCCACGTTTTCGGGCGCACGGATCAACCGATTTGAATGGTTTAAAAAACATTCGATTCGTATTGATAAGGAGACGTGCTGATTAGTTTTTGGAGAAGGCAGGTTCAGCCGTTACGGAGATATGGAGCAAAGAGTGCAAAAAATAGAAAGCGAGTTTTTGAGAGAACAGATCAACCGATTTGAATGGTTTAAAAAACATTCGATTCCTATTGAAAGGGAGATGTGCTGATTAGTTTTTGGCAAAGGTAGGCCCCAGAGGTTTCGGAGATACAGAGCTAAATGTTAAAAAAAGGGCTGTTTTTGAGAGAACTAAGCGTCCGATTTAAATGATTCAAAGAAATTTCTGCTTCTTTCAACAAAATAATTAATTTTGGAAAAAAAAAATTTTTGTTTCTAATTTTTTTTTCATAAAATTTTTTTTGTAATTTTGGATTAAAAATTCAAAAAATCACTCAGGCTAAGCACAGTCTAAGCGCCACTCTAGTACAAATGTTTACGCAAGTGCGTTTAGACTGTTTATGTACTAGAGCACTTTTCCAATTTTGTGAAAATTATTGAAAAATGTGAAAATGCCGCCAAGCTAAGCACAGTATAAGTGAAAATGTCGCACAGAATTATTTGCAAATGCGTTTAGACTGTGACTATGCACTTTTTCAATTTTGTGGAAATTTGGCAACTATTTTTTTTTTTTGAAATTTGATTCGAAATGAAATGACGATTGTTAATGTTCTGGAGGTGATAAATTGATTTATTTATAATTAACTTTCCGTAGGGTAAGTTATAGTAATCGCACAAAAATCGAAAATAAAAATTTTTATATATCTTAACGTTTCAAAGGTTTCTGAATATATTGGCACACCTTAGAGAAAATTGATGTATGTGTGTGTATGTGTGTGTGTGCGTGCATTTGTGTGTGCTCAGATATAAATTTTACGTCGACGATTTCGGGAACCGGGATGAAGCAATTTGAATAATTCAAAAAACATTCGATTCGTATTGATGAGGAGACGTGCTGATTAGTTTTTGTCAAAGGCAGATCCGTTCCGAAGATATGGGGCAAAAAGGGCCAAAAACGGTAACTCAGTTTTTAAGAGAACGGAGGATCCGATTTGTATAAATCAAAAACGTTTTACTTGCATTATCAAGATGAAGATTTGATCAAATTTTCATGAAAATAGGTCTAGTGGTTTCGGAGATCTAGTAAAAAAAGTAAAAAAAAAATAACATTTGGCGGTCAACAATAATCATTAGACATTAGACATATGCACATCAAATTATCAGATATTTTATAGAGATTTTAACAATAAGTATACATTTTGTTAACATTCCTATGGGTTCCGTACCAATGCTTATGCGTTAGACAGCGACGCGGCGCTTACGCGCTTCGATATTTAGTCTCTATGCATTAAAGCAGTACGATTGCTTTGAAAAAAACTTCAGAATTTCCAAAATATTTCAAAATAAATTTTTCAACAAAAAGTAAGTTTTTGTCAAAAATTTACATAGTTCCTCAAAAATCTATTTTTTTCAGAGTAATTTTTTTCAAAAATGTTAATCTTTTCAAAAAAAAAAATTTGGTACGGGAAGTTCCAGCAATTTGCCTTAAGGCACGATGCCATGCGCCCACTAGTTATGCTAGTATTGAACAAGAATATATCATTCATAAGTTTTTGATGAATATCAACCTCTCGTGGGTTGAGTTATAATAAAGAAAAAAAATCAAAAATGAAATTTTTTTTGAAGATTTTTGAATATTTTGGCATACCTCAGAAAAAATGGATATGTGTGTATGTATGCGTAATACCGCTCAACCGATTTGAAAGATTGAAAAGACAATCGATTCCTATTGATAGGGAGTTGTGCTGATTAGTTTTTGTCAAAGACAGGTCCAGCCATTTCGAAGATACGGAGCTTAATGTGCAAAAATTTGCAGTTTTTGAGAGAACTAAGCATCCGATTTCGAATCGAAAATGATTCGGATTTTAATTTTATTTCTGGCTAAAGTTCTAAAGCTCACTGATATACTTTAAATAAATAATTTAACTTTGCAATTCAGTTCATATCATTCTAATAAATATTAGACAATATTACAGTATTTATAATAATCTATTTAAAAACATTTAATATATTTCTTGAATATTTTGTTACGGTACGGGAAGTTCTAGCAATTTGCCTCAAAGCACGATGCCATAAACCACTATTTATATATATATTTCTTTTATTCTTAACTAGCACAAACGCGGGGGGGGAAGTTTCAGTCATTATACTGACTAAATCAAGTAAACTATTTCACAACATATAAAACGTATCAAACAATCAACTATCCAACTATGATTAGTGAAATGCCCAGTTAATTCCTAATTATAGGAATAATTTATATATATTTTCCAGAAATATATAATAATTTAACTATTTAAAAAAAAATTATCTGACCTCTTTTCAATGATCATTAGAATCATATTTCATTTCATTTAAATCTATTTTACGAAATATTTATTAGCTATTTAATAGCTACATTATATATCCAATGCAAAATACAAATTTATGAGTCAATTCTCCAGCTAAATAGAATATGAAATTGTCGACAAAAATTTGTATTCACACACACACATACAAACATTTTTTATAAGGTATGCCAAAATGTTCAGAAACCTCTGAAAAGTAACGATATGCAAAAATTTTTATGCAAACTGTCAAAACACTATGTATTTGCTATGCAGTCAGGGCGTTTTGATATAATACTAACCCAAAAAATAATGAGATATCTTCTAATTATTGTCGTAATTGCATGTTAATTCCCGATCTATTTATATTTTCAACATTAATTAAGCTTTCAATTTTCGGGAAAAAAAATCTACTATAAATATTTCTTCGAGTGCTACTCTGATCCTGACATGAATATTTCTTGGCCACTATCGCATTGCTCCGCCGTCGTGCAATTTGGTCGCTGTACACGGTGCGAGAAAAGCGCAGTGTTGGTTTTTTTATGTGCCCTCGTTTTTGCCAAGTAACTCGTATACAGAGGGTAACTTTGCCACTCGGTTATCTGTATCGAAAGATCTACCCCGCGTTTCATACATAACCGCACTTTTAGTGTTTCAATTTTTTTCCTACCGTAGGTGTAAAATCATCAGAGGGGTTGGTACTGATTAAATAATATGATACTTGTGACTTTGCAGGTGTAATAAACTGTTGCACATGCAATGTGCCGTGCAAGTGCACACACGACAAAAATTTCTTTTGTGAAAGGACATTGGTGAAAATTGCCACTTCAAAAAAAAAAAAAAAAAACTAGTGGTGTATGGCATCGTGCCTTCCTGTACCTAAAATTATTATTTTTTTTAAGTTTAAAATTTTTTGAACTTTGAAAAAATTTGATTTGGAAGAAATTTTCATATTTTTAAAAATAATTGACATTTTTGATTTTTTTTTCAATATTTTGAAATATTTTGGAATTTTTGAACTTTTTTTCCAAGCAATCGCGCTGTTTTAGCTGCATAGAGACGAAATATAAAAGCGCGTAAGCGCCGCGTCGCAGTCCAACGTACAAACAATCTTACGGAATCTATAGAAATGTTAATATACTTATTATTGAAATCTCTGATATCAGAAAATATCAGATAATTTGACGTGCATATGTCTAATGATCATTTTTTGACCTCCAAATGGCATTTTTTAAAAATTTTTTACTCGATCTCCAAAACCGCTAGACCTGCCTTCCCAAAAATTTAATCAGTTCTTCACCAATACAAGTAAAATGTTTTTTTGAATTATCAATATCGGACGCTCCGTTCTCTTAAAAACTGAATTACCATTTTTGGATCTTGTTGCCCCGTATCTTTGAAACGGCTAGATCTGCCTTTGCCAAAAACTAATCAGCACGTCTCCTTATCAATACAAATCGAATGTTTTTTGTATTATTTAAATTGGTTGATCAGTGTTCTTAAAATCGTCGACAAAAATTTGTATCCGCACACCTACATCCATTTTTTCTAAGGTATGCCAAAATGTTTAGAAACCTTCGAGACGTGAAGATATATAAAAATTTTTATTTTCGATTTTTTGCGATTACTATAACTTACCCTACGGAAAGTTAAAAAAACACAATTCAATGCAATTTCAGGTATATATCTCCAGGTTTGTTTTGTCGTGTTTTCTTTAGATTCATATTATAATTTAATATTTTTCGTTAGTTTGGCAAGATGAATCATTAAATTTTCAAAAAAAATTCTTCCTTGTATGAACATTAACACTTTCAATTTCATGTTGCACCCCACATTGTAATTAAAATAGTTAAAATATTATTCAATCCATTCTATTGTTGTCATTAATACTAACCCTTTGAAATTTAATAATTTGGTGATAGAGAGCTGCTAAATAGCGGTTCATAATGACTATGATTACGCAATTCAAAATTCGCACAAAGCAGTCGGTAAGTTTCAAAGGGAAGGCATGGATCTTTAGTAATTTGACATGAAGGGGTTGTAAATTTTCGAGCGTAGCCCTTAGCTA